>NC_034178.2:37958899-38158899 GCF_002021735.2 Oncorhynchus kisutch
AGAGAGACACACCCGAGGGAGAGAGACACACCCAGAGGGAGATAGACACACCCAGAGGGAGAGAGACACACCCAGAGGAGAAGAGACACACCCAGAGGGAGAGAGACACACCCAGAGGGAGAGAGACACACCCAGAGGGAGAGAGACACACCCAGAGGGAGAGAGACACACCCAGAGGGAGAGAGACACACCCAGAGGTGAGAGAAGAAGAGACACACCCAGAGGGAGAGAGCACACCCAGAGGGAGAGAGACACACCCCCAGAAGGGAGAGAGACACACCCAGAGGGAGAGAGACCACACCCAGAGGGAGAGAGACACCCAGAGGGAGAGAGACACACCAGAGGGAGAGAGACACACCCAGAGGGAGAGAGACACACCCAGAGGGAGAGAGACACACCCAGAGGGAGAGAGACACACCCAGAGGGAGAGAGACACACCCAGAGGGAGAGAGAGACACCCAGAGGGAGAGAGAGACACCCAGAGGGAGAGAGAGACACCCAGAGGGAGAGAGAGACACCCAGAGGGAGAGAGAGACACCCAGAGGGAGAGAGAGACACCCCAGAGGGAGAGAGAGACACCCAGAGAGAGAGAGAGACACCCAGAGGGAGAGAGAGACACCCAGAGGGAGAGAGAGACACCCAGAGGAGAGAGACACCCAGAGGGAGAGAGAGACACCAGAGGGAGGGAGAGAGAAACCCAGAGGGAGAGAGAGACACCCAGAGGGAGAGAGAGACACCCAGAGGGAGAGAGAGACACCCAGAGACACCCAGAGACACCCAGAGACACCCAGAGACACCCAGAGACACCCAGAGACACCCAGAGACACCCAGAGACACCCAGAGACACCCAGAGACACCCAGAGACACCCAGAGACAGAGACACCCAGAGACAGAGACACCCAGAGACACAGACACCCAGAGACACAGACACCCAGAGACACAGACACCCAGAGACACAGAGAGACACCCAGAGACACAGACACCCAGAGACACCCAGAGACACCCAGAGACACCCAGAGACACCCAGAGACACCCAGAGACACCCAGAGACACCCAGAGACACCCAGAGACACCCAGAGACACAGACACCCAGAGACACAGACACCCAGAGACACCCAGAGACAGAGACACCCAGAGACACAGACACCCAGAGACACAGACACCCAGAGACACCCAGAGACAGAGACACCCAGAGACACAGACACCCAGAGACACAGAGAGACACCCAGAGACACAGACACCCAGAGACACCCAGAGACACCCAGAGACACAGACACCCAGAGACACAGAGAGACACCCAGAGACACAGACACCCAGAGACACAGAGAGACACCCAGAGACACAGACACCCAGAGACACAGAGAGACACAGAGAGAGAGAGACACCCAGAGACACAGAGAGAGAGAGACACCCAGAGACACAGAGAGAGCGACGCACACACAGAGAGAGCGACGCACACACAGAGAGACCGACGCACACACAGAGAGAGCGACGCACACACAGAGAGAGCGACGCACACACAGAGAGAGCGACGCACACACAGAGAGAGCGACGCACACACAGAGAGAGCGACGCACACACAGAGAGAGCGACGCACACACAGAGAGAGCGACGCACACACAGAGAGAGCGACGCACACACAGAGAGAGACGCACACACAGAGAGAGACACAGAGGGGGAGAGACACACAGAGATAGAGACACACACACACAGAGAGAGAGAGAGACACACAGAGAGAGAAGGAGAGAGACACACAACGAGAGAGGGAGAGAGACACACAGAGAGAGAGGGAGAGGGACACACAGAGAGAGAGACGAGAGAGACACACAGAGAGAGAGACGAGAGAGAGACACACAGAGAGAGAGAGAGCGACACACACAGAGAGAGACACACAGCGAGACGCACACAGAGGGACGCACACACAAAGGGAGAGACGCACACACAGAGAGAGAGACGTACACACAGAGAGGGACGCACACACACAGAGAGAGAGAGACGCGCGCACACACAGAGAGACGCGCGCACGCAGAGAGAGACGCACGCACGCAGAGAGAGACGCACGCACGCAGAGAGAGACGCACGCACGCAGAGAGAGACGCACGCACGCAGAGAGAGACGCACGCACGCAGAGAGACGCACACAAGCAGAGAGACGCACACACGCAGAGAGAGACGCACACACGCAGAGAGACGCACACACGCAGAGAGAGACGCACACACGCAGAGAGAGAGAGACGCGCGCACGCACAGAGAGACGCACGCACGCAGAGAGAGACGCACGCACGCAGAGAGAGACGCACGCACGCAGAGAGAGACGCACGCACGCAGAGAGAGACGCACGCACGCAGAGAGAGACGCACGCACGCAGAGAGAGACGCACTCACGCAGAGAGAGACGCACGCACGCAGAGAGAGACGCACGCACGCAGAGAGAGACGCACGCACGCAGAGAGACGCACACGCAGAGAGACGCACACGCAGAGAGACGCACACGCAGAGAGACGCACACACGCAGAGAGAGACGCACACACGCAGAGAGAGACGCACACACGCAGAGAGAGACGCACACACGCAGAGAGAGACGCACACACGCAGAGAGAGACGCACACACGCAGAGAGACGCACACACGCAGAGAGACGCACACACGCAGAGAGACGCACACACGCAGAGAGACGCACACACGCAGAGAGACGCACACACCGAGAGCGAGAGAGACGCACACAGAGAGAGACTCACACACAGAGAGAGACGCACAGAGAGAGAGAGAGAGAGACGCACAGAGAGAGAGAGAGACGCACAGAGAGAGAGAGAGAGAGAGACGCACAGAGAGAGAGAGAGAGAGACGCACACAGAGAGAGAGAGACGCACACAGAGAGAGATGCACACAGAGAGAGAGAGAGAGAGAGACGCAGAGAGAGAGAGAGAGAGAGAGAGAAGACGCACAGAGAGAGAGAGAGAGAGAGAGAGAGAGAGACGCACAGAGAGAGAGAGACGCACAGAGAGAGAGAGACGCACAGAGAGAGAGAGACGCACAGAGAGAGAGAGAGACGCACACAGAGAGAGAGAGACGCACACAGAGAGAGAGAGACGCACACAGAGAGAGAGAGACGCACACAGAGAGAGAGAGACGCACACAGAGAGAGAGAGAGACGCACAGAGAGAGAGAGAGACGCACACAGAGAGAGAGAGAGACGCACACAGAGAGAGAGAGACGCACACAGAGAGACACACACACACACAGAGAGACAAACACGCACAGAGAGACACACACGCACAGAGAGACGCACACGCAGAGAGAGAGGCACGCAGAGAGAGCGGCACACAGAGAGAGCGGCACACAGAGAGAGCGGCACACAGAGAGAGCGGCACACAGAGAGAGAGGCACACAGAGAGAGAGGCACACAGAGATAGAGAGGCACACAGAGAGAGAGGCACACAGAGAGAGACGCACACAGAGAGACAGCGACGCACACACACACAGAGACGCACACCCAGAGAGTGACGCACACCCAGAGAGAGACGCACACACAGAGACCCACACACAGAGAGACGCACATACAGAGAGAGACGCACACACAGAGAGAGACACAGAGTGGGAGAGACACACAGAGAGAGAGACAGAGAGAGAGACAGAGAGAGAGAGAGAGAGAGAGAGAGAGAGAGAGAGAGAGAGAGAGAGAGAGGAGAGAGAGAGAGAGAGAGAGAGAGAGAGAGAGAGAGAGAGAGAGAGAGAGAGAGAGAGAGAGAGAAGGAGAGAAGAGAGAGAGAGAGAGAGAGAGAGAGAGAGAGAGAGAGAGAGAGAGAGAGAGAGAGAGAGACGCACACAGAGAGAGAGAGAGAGAGAACCACACAGAGAGAGAGAGAGAGACGCACAGAGAGAGAGAGAGAGAGACGCACAGAGAGAGAGAGAGACGCACAGAGAGAGAGAGAGACGCACAGAGAGAGAGAGAGACGCACAGAGAGAGAGAGAGACGCACAGAGAGAGAGAGAGACGCACAGAGAGAGAGAGAGACGCACACAGAGAGAGACGCACACAGAGAGAGACGCACACAGAGAGAGAGAGACGCACACAGAGAGAGAGAGAGAGAGAGACGCACACAGAGAGAGAGAGAGAGAGAGACGCACACAGAGAGAGAGAGAGAGAGACGCACACAGAGAGAGAGAGAGAGAGACGCACACAGAGAGAGAGAGAGACGCACACAGAGAGAGAGAGACGCACACAGAGAGAGAGAGAGACGCACACAGAGAGAGAGACACACACAGAGAGAGAGAGACACACAGAGAGAGAGAGACACACACACACAGAGAGACGCACATACAGAGAGCGAGAGAGACGCACACCGAGAGAGCGAGAGACACGCACACAGAGAGCGAGAGAGAGAGAGAGAGACGCACACAGAGAGCGAGAGAGAGAGAGAGAGACGCACACAGAGAGCGAGAGAAAGAGAGACGCACACAGAGAGCGAGAGAGAGAGAGAGCGCACACAGAGAGCGAGAGAGAGACGCATACAGAGAGCGAGGGAGAGACGCACACAGAGAGAGAGACGCACACACCGAGAGTGAGAGAGCGAGAGAGACCAGGTGAGAGAGACCAGGTGAGAGAGAGCGAGCGAGACCAGGAGAGAGAGAGAGAGCGAGCGAGACCAGGAGAGAGCGAGCGAGACCAGGAGAGAGCGAGCGAGACCAGGAGAGAGCGAGCGAGACCAGGAGAGAGCGAGCGAGACCAGGAGAGAGCGAGCGAGACGGTGAGAGCGAGCGAGACCATGTGAGAGAAGAGCGAGCGAGACCAGGTGGAGAGAGAGAGCGAGACCAGGTGAGAGAGAGCGAGCGAGACCAGGTGAGAGAGAGAGCGAGCGAGACCAGGAGAGAGCGAGCGAGACCAGGAGAGAGCGAGCGAGACCAGGAGAGAGCGAGCGAGACCAGGAGAGAGCGAGCGAGACCAGGAGAGAGCGAGAGCGAGTGAGACCAGGGGAGAGAGAGAGCGAGTGAGACCAGGTGAGAGAGAGAGCGACCGAGACCAGGAGAGAGCGAGCGAGACCATGAGAGAGCGAGCGAGACCAGGAGAGAGCGAGCGAGACCAGGAGAGAGCGAGAGCGAGTGAGACCAGGAGAGAGAGAGAGACCGATTTAAACTGCTGGGATATGGGAAAGGGATACAGGATACACACACAGAGAGAGAGAGAGACGCACANACACAGAGAGAGAGACGCACACACCGAGAGTGAGAGAGCGAGAGAGACCAGGTGAGAGAGACCAGGTGAGAGAGAGAGCGAGCGAGACCAGGAGAGAGAGAGAGAGCGAGCGAGACCAGGAGAGAGCGAGCGAGACCAGGAGAGAGCGAGCGAGACCAGGAGAGAGCGAGCGAGACCAGGAGAGAGCGAGCGAGACCAGGAGAGAGCGAGCGAGACCAGGAGAGAGAGAGAGCGAGCGAGACCAGGTGAGAGAGAGAGCGAGCGAGACCAGGTGAGAGAGAGAGCGAGCGAGACCAGGTGAGAGAGAGAGCGAGACCAGGTGAGAGCGAGCGAGACAGGAGAGAGCGAGCGAGACCAGGAGAGCGAGGAGACCAGGAGAGAGCGAGCGAGACCAGGAGAGAGCGAGCGCGAGCGAGACCAGGAGAGAGCGAGCGCGAGTGAGACCAGGAGAGAGAGAGAGCGAGTGAGACCAGGTGAGAGAGAGAGCGACCGAGACCATGAGAGAGCGAGCGAGACCATGAGAGAGCGAGCGAGACCAGGAGAGAGCGAGAGCGAGTGAGACCAGGAGAGAGAGAGAGACCGATTTAAACTGCTGGGATATGGGAAAGGGATACAGGATACAAGTGGTCCTTTGTGTGGAGAGTGGTTGGCTGGTTGTTTAGTCTACATCCGCCACTGGCTATCTGAGGATAGAATAAATAGTGCCATCTGGCTGCAATAGGAGGCAGAATGTACAGCAACCCAGGTCTGAAACCAGCTGGTTTCTCTCCGTTTCTGTCTGAAAACGGTTGTCAATGGTCAGTAATAGAACATGATTTGACATGTGCTGTTTGAGAGAGCTTGTGAACAGCGGCATGAAATGTGCTATTTTTTGGTTATTTGTGTGTCGCTGTGTGTTCTTGATATTAGTTTTCATCTAACATCTCACTATTTCCTCTTGTTTTTGTGTTCGCAATAGATAATAGATATTTTTACAGAAATACTAGGCTTGTGAACACAGGTTAGTCTACATGTATGGGCCACGCGTTGCTGGTTTCCGTGTTGTGATGGCTGTTTGGTGATTGTGTTGTACCTGGTCGTGTTCCCTATTCCTCATATGAGAGTTATGTAAGAAGTTCATGACACTTTGTGTTGAAATACCATCACTCTTAAACAAAGGTACTTTCTTTCCTTTCTCCTGCTGTAACCTACTTACATTTGTGATTAGGTCAAATGAACTGACCCTTATTAAGTCTTCTGGAAACAGTTGTAATGATGTGGGTTGGATCTCAGATGGGACCAAGAGTAGTTGATTTGTTCCCAATGTGTTAGTGTTTGCCTGGGAGGAGAGGAGACGAGAGGCAGTCTGGCCTGGTGTCGGGGGTGAGTGACTGAACAGGATCTGAGGGGCACTCATCTAATCATCACTCTCCTCCAAGAGGTCAGAGGTCAGATCAGGGTCCTCACTCAGTCAACCACAACGGTTGTCAAGTGTTGGCCAAGTGTGTACATGTTATGAAGGAAAGAGAGATTCCTTCAGGTCTAGAACTACTAGGCTACATATCAAGGCTGGGTTTGAACAGATATGAGACCACCAAACTATAGTGGCATTGCCTCAGAATGTGTGTGTGTGTATTTTGTTTGCACACATGTATTTGTCCTATGCAAATGACTAGGCTTCCCTTTCCTCCTGTCCTCACCACCCCCCACAGGAGACTCAAGTGAACCCGACGAGCACCCCTCCGTGCTCCCCTACGCCCTACGTGAGAACGCCCCGTCCTACGGTGTGATCAACGCGTCGTCATCCACCACGGACGGCTCTCAGCAGACACACACACACCTCAGCCGTCCTCCCACAGAGGAGGACCCCCTGGGACCTCTAGCTGATAACTGGGAGATGGCCTACACCGAGAACGGAGAGGTCTACTTATAGAGTACGTACCCTACCGGATGTACACCCTACACCCTGTCCTATGTACCCTCTGTACCCTTACCATACACCGAGAACGGAGAGGTCTACTTTATAGAGGAGGTACCCTATAACATACCCTACACCCCGTAACACACCATGGAACATATCCTACACCCCGTAACACACCATATAACATATCCTACACCCCGTAACACACCATATAACATATCCTACACCCCGTAACACACCATATAACATATCCTACACCCCGTAACACACCATATAACATATCCTACACCCCGTAACACACCATATAACATATCCTACACCCCGTAATACACCATATAACATATCCTACACCCCGTAACACACCATGGAACATATCCTACACCCCGTAATACACCATATAACATATCCTACACCCCGTAACACACCATGGAACATATCCTACACCCCGTAACACACCATATAACATATCCTACACCCCGTAACACACCATGGAACATATCCTACACCCCGTAATACACCATATAACATATCCTGCACCCCGTAATACACCATATAACATATCCTACACCCTGTAACACACCATGGAACATATCCTACACCCCGTAACACACCATATAACATATCCTACACCCCGTAACACACCATGGAACATATCCTACACCCCGTAATACACCATATAACATATCCTACACCCCGTAACACACCATGGAACATATCCTGCACCCCGTATCACACCATGGAACATATCCTACACCCCGTAATACACCATATAACATATCCTACACCCCGTAACACACCATGGAACATATCCTGCACCCCGTAACACACCATGGAACATATCCTGCACCCCGTAATACACCATATAACATATCCTATACCCCGTAACACACCATATAACATATCCTACACCCGTAACACACCATGGAACATATCCTATACCCCGTAACACACCATATAACATATCCTATACCCCGTAACACACCATGGAACATATCCTATACCCCGTAACACACCATGGAACATATCCTATACCCCGTAACACACCATGGAACATATCCTACACCCCGTAAACACTCTATGGAACATATCCTACACCACGTAAACACTCTATGGAACATATTCTACACCACGTAAACACACCATATAACATATCCTAAATGGCTCTATACCAGCATCCATTATAGTATTTCAGGTAGTATCTTCTCAAGAAAAGATTGTGCTTCCACTTTCTATCATTTTTGCAAAAAGACTATTCCTTTTTATCCCTCTCATTGTTTCATGTTGTGTATATTGGTTGTATGGTTGTTACTGTTTTTAATGTTTTTTTTTAAATGTAGAACCCTGACTTGAACCTTTAATACATTGGAAGTTGTGATACTTGCCTTGAGTCTGATTTACTTCACAGTGTGTATTATATTTAGCCATCGAAGTGAGGATGTTTTTCAGACAGTGAGTCTTTGATGACTTCCCAGTCAGAACAATGTGTCTGTCTGGCTGTCTTACTCTGTCTTGTGTGTCTATCTATAGCCACAACACAAAGACCACATCCTGGATCGACCCCCGGTGCCTCAACAAACCTCCTAAACCCCTGGAAGAAAGTGAAGACGACGGTACGTCCACCACAGACTGTGTTTGTGAATGCATGTGTGTGTGTTTGTGAATGCATGTGTGTGTGTTTGTGAATGCATGTGTGTGTGTTTGTGAATGCATGTGTGTGTGTTTGTGAATGCATGTGTGTGTGTGTTTGTGAATGCATGTGTGTGTGTGTTTGTGAATGCATGTGTGTGTGTGTTTGTGAATGCATGTGTGTGTGTGTTTGTGAATGCATGTGTGTGTGTGTTTGTGAATGCGTGTGTGTGTGTATGTGTATGTGTGTTTGTGAATGCATGTGTGTGTGTGTTTGTGAATGCATGTGTGTGTGTGTTTGTGAATGCATGTGTGTGTGTTTGAATGCATGTGTGTGTGTTTGTGAATGCATGTGTGTGTGTGTGTGTGTGTGAATGCATGTGTGTGTGTGTGTGTTTGTGAATGCATGTGTGTGTGTGTGTGTTTGTGAATGCGTGTGTGTGTTTGTGAATGCATGTGTGTGTGTGTGTGTGTGTGTTTGTGAATGCATGTGTGTGTGTGTGTTTGTGAATGCGTGTGTGTGTGTTTGTGAATGCGTGTGTGTGAGTGTGTTTGTGAATGTGTGAGTGTGTTTGTGAATGTGTGTGTGTGTTTGTGAATGCATGTGTGTGTGTGTGTGTTTGTGAATGCATGTGTGTGTGTGTGTGTTTGTGAATGCATGTGTGTGTGTGTGTGTGTTTGTGAATGCATGTGTGTGTGTGTTTGTGAATGCATGTGTATGTGTGTGTGTGTTTGTGAATGCATGTGTGTGTGTGTGTTTGTGAATGCATGTGTGTGAGTGTGTTTGTGAATGCATGTGTGTGTGTGTGTGTGTGTGTTTGTGAATGCATGTGTGTGTTTGTGAATGCATGTGTGTGTGTGTGTGTGTTTGTGAATGCGTGTGTGTGTTTGTGAATGCATGTGTGTGTGTGTTTGTGAATGCGTGTGTGTGTGTGTTTGTGAATGCGTGTGTGTGTTTGTGAATGTGTGTGTGTGTTTGTGAATGCCTGTGTGTGTGTGTGTGTTTGTGAATGCCTGTGTGTGTGTGTGTGTTTGTGAATGCCTGTGTGTGTGTGAATGAATGTGTGTGTGTTTGTGAATGCGTGTGTGTGTTTGTGAATGCGTGTGTGTGTTTGTGAATGCGTGTGTGTGTTTGTGAATGCGTGTGTGTGTGTGTGTGTTTGTGAATGCATGTGTGTGTGTGTGTGTTTGTGAATGCATGTGTGTGTGTGTGTGTGTTTGTGAATGCATGTGTGTGTGTGTGTGTTTGTGAATGCATGTGTGTGTGTGTTTGTGAATGCATGTGTGTGTGTTTGAATGCGTGTGTGTGTGTGTTTGTGAATGCGTGTGTGTGTGTGTTTGTGAATGCGTGTGTGTGTGTGTTTGTGAATGCATGTGTGTGGTGTGTGTTTGTGAATGCATGTGTGTGTGTGTTTGTGAATGCGTGTGTGTGTGTGTTTGTGAATGCGTGTGTGTGTGTGTGTTTGTGAATGCGTATGTGTGTGTGTTTGTGAATGCGTGTGTGTGTGTGTTTGTGAATGCGTGTGTGTGTGTTTGTGAATGCGTGTGTGTGTGTTTGTGAATGCGTGTGTGTGTGTGTGTTTGTGAATGCGTGTGTGTGTGTGTTTGTGAATGCGTGTGTGTGTGTGTTTGTGAATGCGTGTGTGTGTGTGTTTGTGAATGCGTGTGTGTGTGTTTGTGAATGCGTGTGTGTGTTTGTGAATGCGTGTGTGTGTTTGTGAATGCGTGTGTGTGTGTTTGTGAATGCGTGTGTGTGTGTTTGTGAATGCGTGTGTGTGTGTGTTTGTGAATTCGTGTGTGTTTGTGAATGCGAATGCGTGTGTGTTTGTGAATGCGTGTGTGTGTGTGTGTGTGTTTGTGAATGCATGTGTGTGTTTGTGAATGCATGTGTGTGTGTGTGAATGCATGTGTTTGTGAATGCATGTGTGTGTGTTTGTGAATGGATGTGTGTGTGTTTGTGATTGCATGTGTTTGTGAATGCATGTGTGTGTGTGTGTGTTTGAATGCATGTGTGTGTGTTTGAATGCATGTGTGTGTGTTTGTGAATGCATGTGTGTGTGCTTGTGAATGCATGTGTGTGTGCTTGTGAATGCATGTGTGTGTGTGTTTGTGAATGCATGTGTGTGTGTGTTTGAATGCATGTGTGTGTTTGTGAATGCATGTGTGTGTGTGTGAATGCATGTGTTTGTGAATGCATGTGTGTGTGTTTGTGAATGGATGTGTGTGTGTTTGTGATTGCATGTGTTTGTGAATGCATGTGTGTGTGTGTTTGAATGCATGTGTGTGTGTTTGTGAATGCATGTGTGTGTGCTTGTGAATGCATGTGTGTGTGTGTTTGTGAATGCATGTGTGTGTGTGTGTTTGTGAATGCATGTGTGTGTGTGTGTTTGTGAATGCATGTGTGTGTGTGTTTGTGAATGCGTGTGTGTGTTTGTGAATGCATGTGTGTGTGTGTTTGTGAATCCATGTGTGTGTGTGTTTGTGAATGCGTGTGTTTGTGAATGCGTGTGTGTGTGTGTTTGTGAATGCGTGTGTGTGTGTGTGTTTGTGAATGCGTGTGTGTTTGTGAATGCGTGTGTGTTTGTGAATGCGTGTGTGTTTGTGAATGCGCGTGTGTGTGTGTTTGTGAATGCATGTGTGTGTGTGTGTGTTTGTGAATGCATGTGTGTGTGTGTTTGTGAATGCATGTGTGTGTGTGTTTGTGAATGTGTGTGTGTGTGTGTTTGTGAATGCATGTGTGTGTGTGTGTGTGTGTGTGTGAATGCATGTGTGTGTGTTTGTGATTGCATGTGTTTGTGAATGCATGTGTGTGTGTCTGGGAAATTGTGTTTTCACTGTCTTGTTTGTTTGTCTGTTGTTGACTCGTTTGTGTGGAGAGGGAACCGTGCAGAATCAGATGCATGGCTGTCAGATCAGATCATTGTTCAATGAGTGGCCTGCAGATGGCACACTTGAGCCACCGTAATGTGAGATGAGACGAGACACGTTAATATTCTGATCTCGTGTGCTGCCTGCCTGCCTGCCTGCCTGCCTGCCTGCCTGCCTGCCTGCCTGCCTGCCTGCCTGCCTGCCTGCGCTCACGTCTGAGCAAGACGCCCCCCGGCAGCATGAAGGACTGACTGGATCATTCGCATCATCTATCATAAATAAATAATGTACCTTGTCCTACAGAGGAGTGTCCGCCCACCCACACAAAACACTAGCGTTTCAACTGCCTCTCCCCTCCCCCTGCCATGTGTCCTCTCAATGTGTTCTGTGGTCCTTGTATTGAGATATCTCTATAGGTTCTATCCTCTCAAGCTGCTGCTAGAGGACACATAGGATAGAGATATGATTCATATTGTCAAGCATATGGTGCATGAACTACAATTCCTATTTAGTGGCAGCTGTTTTCACCCACCCCAATCTCAGATGGTCCGTATTAAAGTGTACAGGTAACTGCCAAAATACAGGAAACACCAACCTAAAGTGTCTTAATAGGGCGATGGGCACCACGAGCCAGAACATCTTCAATGCTCCTTGGCATAGATTCTACAAGTGTCTGGAACTCTATTGGAGGGATGAGACACCATTCTTCCATGAGATATTCCATCATTTGGTGTTTTGTTGATAGTGGTGGAAAACACTTGTCTCAGGCGCCGTTCCAGAATCTCCCGGAAGTGTTCAACTGGGTTGATATTGGTGACTGAGACACACACACACACACAAAACACACACACACACACAACCTGTAAACCCCCTATGTCCCTTTGAGACCCCTCTTTCAAAGTCCTTAAGATCTCTTCTAGCCATGGTAGCCAAAATAATGGGAAACTGGGTATTTTTATACATGACCCAAAGCATGATGGGATATTAATTGCTTACTTAACTCAGGAACCACACCTGTGTGGAAGCAGCCGTTTTCAATATACTTTGTATCCTTGATTTACTCAAGTGTTTATTTCTCTTTGGCAGTTTCCTGTATGTCTGTCTGTGTGGTATGACTCATTTATTTCACATAAATGCACCTACAGTACAGTATGCACCTGGTATGAAACAGTGCCACCCAATGGTGAAGTAGAAAGCTCTTCAGAGATATGTTCTTTGTGCTTAACAGACTGTGGCTAATATAGAGCGATGAGCTATTGTCATGGTGCATGTAGGGATTTAGTATAGATTTACACCTTACAAACCATTTGAGCTAATTAGTCACGGTTAGCAGTCATGATTCCGGACACATTATGGTTTTTACAGTGTATGGAGCCAAGTGTTGCTGCTCTCTCGGCTTGCTTGAGGCTTAAATTCAAAATCAATCACTAACCCTCTGCTGCTCTCACTCTCTTTCTCTCCCCCCTCTCACTCTCCTCTCCTCCCCCGGTTCCTCCACCCATGGTCTACTGGTGTTCTCCTGGAGAAGAAGGGGTACACACAGAAGAGATGGACAGTGAGCTAGGTAGGGCTGTCTCCCCTCTCCCCTGCTGTGTATTATGGGAAAACTGTCTTATTACAGCGCATAACACCTCTCCCTTTCGGCTTAGGGGGTGTAAAACATGTAATCAAACGCTTTATAACACCTGGGCTGTGAAAGACTGAAAGATGTGTGTGCGTTCATCTACGTTCCTGTGTGTCTGCTGAGCAGGCAGTTGTTACTGTACTCGCCCGGCCAGCCAGCATGCAGTAACACAGAGAGAACCATTGGCGTGATGATCATTTCCTAATGGGCCTCTCATTCAAATGGACCTCTCACTCTCAAGCCCCATCATTCCATCCACAGTTGCTCATATTATAACAGAGAGCACTTTACCCACCACTGTCTGCCGGTCCATCAGTCTCTGGAGCCAGAGGGAGGCTAACAGCCATGGCTCTGAGATGGGCTCTGATAACTGCTGCCTACTATTTTATTTCAATGGTGAATGCATCGGTGAATAGTCAAAGTTCTCGAGAGTCATCCGTGTCTGAAGATTTTTGTTCTAGGCTGTTAATCAGATGGCTCTTTTTTTAACAAATCTAACGCAATGGTAAGTCTTAGGACTGATGCTAGTGCTATAGATGGGTGGGGGTGTTTTCACAACCAGAATTCTAGCCGCAGGAGCTGGCAGGGGCTTGAAAAGGCTGAGTTCTGATGAATAAACAAGACGGTGTGTCGGGGCTTGACCCCCTCACTGGCTGTTCAGAACGTGCTCCGTGGTAAATATGTGGTTGCTTCAAGTTGTGAATGTACAGTCTTTTATGTATTATGTTGTCATCAAACGGCAATTCCAAAGTTAGTCCGTTCTAGCCTAGTTTGTTAAATAGCCGACAGAAACAAAATAAAGTAATATCAGCCTGTCCCATATTTGCTCAATATGTGGAACATGTTTGCAGTCCACATTGTTCTAAGTGATTGTATGTTTTCAATGTGGAAGTATATTGTTAACATAGCATTCACACTGATAGAGGACTACTGTAAAATGCTGTAAAATGCATCATCTGAGCCGTGGACATGCCAAACGTCGTCAATAACCAACATCACATTTCCTATTGATAAGACCTAAAAAGGCTGTCTAAATACAGTTACAGGCACCATAATTTCTCCCCGTGCTCATATAATATTTATTATGCCTGAGACCGCGTAGACTATGGAGGGTTTTTACTCGCATCCAAACTTTTCTCAAAAGCTGGAAAAAGATCCAAAATTTAAAAAAAGCTAGAATGTCCACTCACCATTATACTGCTCCAAAATATAGATAGACAGACAGATAGATGGATTGATAGATCCTACCATCACTGTTGATATGGCCAGTAGTGACTTTGCCACGTGAAAGGTGAACAAACAGGCAAATATATCCTACAAGCAGATTCAGCGCCACAGACAATGATCAGAATTCACGCGATTTGACTGAACGAAAGTAGGAGATGCGTTTTTTGACAAAATGATCAACTAAAAACAATAAGCAGTCTTTCTAAATAACTTCATATTCCTAAAAAGGCTGAGTCCAAACTTTTCACTGAAGCTGGACAGAAATAATGTTTAAAGGCCCAATGCAGCTGTTTTCATATCAATATTAAATCCTTTCTGGGTAACAAGTACACTACTGTAACAGGTTTCCATTAAAATGGGAAAAAGTTGCTTTTTAGTAAACTATTTCTCAAGCAACAATTTTGCTAGGATTTCCTGGAAGTGGTCTAGCTGTTGTCGGCAGGGAGGTTTGGAACTCTCTTTGTTATTGGTCTATTAACCAATCAACTTACAGCATGGTGATGTCGCCCATGCAAACCAACTGATTAGAAGATCTTGTGTATATTGTATTCTCACCCAGCAACTATCAGGAAATAACACTGATCATGTTTTTTTCACACATTTGCAGTGTTAGTTCCATCAGCTGTTGTACAATTTGAAATATAAAACAATTTGAACTGCAAGGGGCCTTTGATAAAACATTGGTGACGTACATAAGGCTAGTGTGTGTGCGCCTCCGCTGGAGAAATCTATTCCACAACCAACTGCTTTACGTTAAGACCATCTTTTGGTCGGTCTTAAGTATCCCTAGTTGCGGTGACTGAAATTGGCATACTGGCGCACTTTTTTAAGTACACACCTATAATATTTCCACACCTCAGCGCCAGCAAGCTGATGTTAGACAGGTAAATTGCCGAACCTGGTGCAAAGGGTGGACAATGCCAGTGCACCAGTTTTTACATGACGAAATTGCAAACTAAGGTGCGTTTGACTATTGCGCCTCAGCAGCCAGCCGAAAATAGAGCCCAGAGATTGATTTAGACTGGTGTGTGCAATACCAGGTCAATCAGTGATATCAGTTGATCAATTAATTGCCAAGGAGTCGTACACCCCTGGGTTAAGGTTAGGTCTGAGGTAAGTGAGGGTAAGCTGATCCTAGACCAGTGTTTTGCCTCTGAGATGTTCTCCTCCATGTTGTGAACAGCAGCATCACTTCTTCATACCACTGCTCAGATTGGATGAACACAGTCAATATGTATCGATTGTGAAATCCGATACATGGAGAAAAAGGCAATTACTCCAGTTGTGTATAGGACAGCAGATGTATGGCCCCGGTTGTGCAACCCCTCGCTCAGGAGAAATCAAATAGTCAGGAAGACCGAATGAGATGCAAACAGTTTAATAGGCAATTTGTCACCCGAGTCCCCCTTGAGCTGGAGTGTGCATGGGCGTTGACCGGGGAACGTGGAGCGGGGGAGCTCTTTTGGATACGTGTCAGATACGTCCCACTGCAGCCACTCCGTATCAGCAAGGCCCAGTCGTGACATGAGGGCTCTGGCGTCTAGCCATAATATCACACAGACAGATCTCTTTCAGGAATACAGCCACTCTGGTGTGAAATAAGGTGAGTGATTAGACTTTACAGTCAGGTGCTACTGGCTCAAGGTTGACTGTTTCCCTGCAGAACATCTGAGAAAAAGAAACCCTAGTCTGTGTATTGTGAACGATCCGAACACACCACCCCCTTAATTCCTTGCCTCCACATCAACTAAAGCTGGTTGAGGGGTAGTGAGTGTACACCACTCGTCAGAATACAGACTGAGGTAACTGGGGATAATGCCAGCAGAGTCAATCAGTCACAGACATCTGTTTGTAACCAATTACAGCCCTCTGACATGTCTCTTTACCTTTAGCATTTTAGTCAATTAGCAGACACTGGACTTACATGAGCAATTAGGGTTAAGTGCCTTGCTCAAGGGAACATCAACAGAATTTTCACTTAGTCCTCCCGGGGATTCAAACCGGCGACCTTTCGGTTACTGGCCCAATGCTCTAACCGTTAGGCTACCTGCTGCCTTCATAGCCATTAGTACAGTAGCTAGTAGCTAGCTCTGTCTCCGATGTTTTAATCACACTGTATACTGAGACACACTGAGACTGTATCAAGGTAGCAGCCTTTACAGCTGAGTAGTCCATGTCGAGATCCAGTCAGTCCTGATTTTTGGCTGTGTTGTCAGGCCACACTCAGCATTGATGTCAGGGCAGATAAACGTGTGTGTGTGTGTGTCTGAAAGAAAGGCTTCTTGGGGAGAATGCATCCTTAATGAATTCGACCACAGTGAGTAATACAGGATCAAGGACATCCAGTTGGTGACGGTCTCCAATGCCATGTGACATAGACCGTGGTAAACCAATCAAGGACATCCAGTTGGTGACGGTCTCCAATGCCATGTGACATAGACCGTGGTAAACCAATCAAGGACATCCAGTTGGTGACGGTCTCCAATGCCATGTGACATAGGCCGTGGTAAACCAATCAAGGACATCCAGTTGGGGACGGTCTCCAATGCCATGTGACATAGACCGTGGTAAACCAATCAAGGACATCCAGTTGGTGACGGTCTCCAATGCCATGTGACATAGACCGTGGTAAACCAGTCAAGGACATCCAGTTGGTGATGGTCTCCAATGCCATGTGACATAGACCGTGGTAAACCAATCAAGGACAACACTGAATACCATTCTATACACACCTACATCACGTTTTACATCAGATTCCCTTACTGCCATGAACAATAAGACAACATTTCTTCACCGTGACATTTTTAAACTGCAAACCACAATTGAAACCCTGTCCACATTTAGACCGCCACCCCCTTACCACCAGCTCCTCTTCTCCATCTGGGCGCGGGGTTGATCGTGATTGGTCAAAGCCCCCCCCTGTAGTTCTTTATCTGATGTGTTAAATGTCAGCCGTGTCCTGCCAGGAGCCAGGTCCAGACAGCCTCTCTAGTGTTGTTCACTCCCAGGTGACTGACAGGCCGTGTGTGGAAGGAAAAGGTCTTTACGACATCATCTCTAACATCCTGCCTTTTCCACCTCTCTCTATGTCCCATCCAGAGCTGCCAACAGGCTGGGAGAAAATAGAGGACCCAGTCTACGGGCTTTACTATGTGGAGTAAGTAGTGACACAAACCTCCGGATGTATCTGTTGCATGTCTCAATACCTCACTGTACTGTACATTCAGAAGCATTTCACACTGGGCAGTGGCCCAGAATATGCAGAACAACATCAAATGCAGTATACCAGACGGCTGTTATTTTGGTCTAGTCTGTTATGGTAAAAATAGGCCATTTGTTTCTGTCATGATCATTTAGAAACATGTAATTTCTCATCTAGTGGGAGACCCTTGGGCCTGTGCATTAATATGAATGCATTCATATGTTTTGAAGTTGTTCAAAGCAATACCTTAGAGGCAGGGGCACAGTTTTTTTTTTTGTCTGAGATTTTTCAATATATATTATTCCTATTCTTTTCCTGTTTACTCCATAATTTCCCAGCATGTTTCTGTACTGTTTGAAGTGTAATTTCCTTACGGTGTGGTGTACTGCTCTCCTAATTCCCTGCTGGGTTTGTGGTATGACGTGTTTTGGTGGTGTTGTTAACCTCCTGAAGCAGTGTTCTTTTGTGATTGTGTGATGCGGTTGATATTCAGGCCTCATCGTCTCTGTCTCGTCGGCTCCAACAGAGCACTGTGTGTACCAGACTTGACTTCCCTGACTTAAGCCCTGGCTCCTGGAGCACTTTTTTTCTAATTGTGTGTTGCGTTAACTCCCTCACTACTGCCTCTCTGTATCTCCCTCTCCATCCCTCACTACTGCCTCTCTGTATCTCCCTCTCCATCCCTCACTACTGCCTCTCTGTATCTCCCTCTCCATCCCTCACTACTGCCTCTCTGTATCTCCCTCTCCATCCCTCACTACTGCCTCTCTGTATCTCCCTCTCCATTCCTCACTACTGCCTCTCTGTATCTCTTTCTCCCTCTCCATTCCTCACTACTGCCTCTCTGTATCTCTTTCTCCCTCTCCATCCCTCACTACTGCCTCTCTGTATCTCTTTCTCCCTCTCCATCCCTCACTACTGCCTCTCTGTATCTCCCTCTCCATCCCTCACTACTGCCTCTCTGTATCTCTTTCTCCCTCTCCATCCCTCACTACTGCCTCTCCGTATCTCTTTCTCCCTCTCCATCCCTCACTACTGCCTCTCTGTATCTCTTTCTCCCTCTCCATCCCTCACTACTGCCTCTCCGTATCTCTTTCTCCCTCTCCATCCCTCACTACTGTCTCTCTGTATCTCCCTCTCCATCCCTCACTACTGTCTCTCTGTATCTCTTTCTCCCTCTCCATCCCTTGCCTCACCTTTTTTGACTCACTTCTATTCTTCTTTCTCCCATACACATGTATTTCCTGTCATCATCCCCCTTGTTCTTTTTTTTATTTTGCTGACTCCAATTAATTATCTTTCTACGTTCCTGTGTCTTTGTCCTCCATCTCTCCGTCTCTTCCTCCCTCTCTTAGTCACATCAACAGGAAGACCCAGTATGAGAACCCTATACAGGAAGCTAAGCGACGGAAGCAGCTCGAGCAACAGCAGCCACCAGAAGGTGAGCGCTACATCCGAGGTTCGTTTCCAGCCCCGCCGGGCGTCATTCCTTTCTTTCTCCATGTCTGTGATTGTGTTTGTCTGTCTTTCTGCCATGCTCTCTCCTCTTTCTGCCATGCTCTCTCCTCTTTCTGCCCTGCTCTCTCCTCTTTCTGCCCTGCTCTCTTCTCTTCTCTTTCTGCCCTGCTCTCTCCTCTTTCTGCCCTGCTCTCTTCTCTTCTCTTCTGCCCTGCTCTCTTCTCTTCTCTTTCTGCCCTGCTCTCTTCTCTCCTCTTTCTGCCCTGCTCTCTTCTCTCCTCTTTCTGCCCTGCTCTTTCTCTTCTCTTCTCTTCTCTTTCTGTCATGCTCTCTTCTCTTCTCTTTCTGCCATGCTCTCTTCTCTTCTCTTCTCTTCTCTTTCTGCCATGCTCTCTTCTCTTCTCTTCTCTTCTCTTCTCTTTCTGCCCTGCTCTCTTCTCTTCTCTTCTCTTTCTGCCCTGCTCTCTTCTCTTCTCTTCTCTTTCTGCCATGCTCTCTTCTCTTCCTGCCCTGCTCTCTTCTCTTCTCTTTCTGCATGCTCTCTTCTCTTCTCTTCTCTTTCTGCCATGCTCTCTTCTCTTCTCTTCTCTTTCTGCCATGCTCTCTTCTCTTCTCTTCTCTTTCTGTCATGCTCTCTTCTCTTCTCTTTCTGCCATGCTCTCTTCTCTTCTCTTCTCTTCTCTTTCTGCCATGCTCTCTTCTCTTCTCTTCTCTTTCTGCCATGCTCTCTTCTCTTCTCTTCTCTTTCTGCCATGCTCTCTTCTCTTCTCTTTCTGCCATGCTCTCTTCTCTTCTCTTCTCTTTCTGTCATGCTCTCTTCTCTTCTCTTTCTGCCATGCTCTCTCTCTTCTTTCTGCCATGCTCTTCTCTTCTTTCTGCCATGCTCTCTTCTCTTCTCTTTCTGCCCTGCTCTCTTCTCTTCTCTTTCTGCCCTGCTCTCTTCTCTTCTCTTTCTGCCCTGCTCTCTCTCTTCTCTTTCTGCCCTGCTCTCTTCTCTTCTCTTTCTGCCCTGCTCTCTTCTCTTCTCTTTCTGCCCTGCTCTCTTCTCTTCTCTCTCTTTCTGACATGCCTCTCTTCTCTTCTCTTCTCTTTCTGCCCTGCTCTCTTCTCTTCTCTTCTCTTTCTGCCCTGCTCTCTTCTCTTCTCTTCTCTTTCTGCCCTGCTCTCTTCTCTTCTCTTTCTGCCCTGCTCTCTTCTCTTCTCTTCTCTTTCTGCCCTGCTCTCTTCTCTTCTCTTTCTGCCCTGCTCTCTTCTCTTCTCTTTCTGCCCCCGCTCTCTTCTCTTCTCTTTCTGCCCCGCTCTCTTCTCTTCTCTTTCTGCCCGCTCTCTTCTCTCTCTTTCTGCCCCGCTCTCTTCTCTTCTCTTTCTGCCCCGCTCTCTTCTCTTCTCTTTCTGCCCTGCTCTCTTCTCTTCTCTTTCTGCCCTGCTCTCTTCTCTTCTCTTCTTTCTGACATGCTCTCTTCTCTTCTCTTCTCTTTCTGCCCTGCTCTCTTCTCTTCTCTTCTCTTTCTGCCCTGCTCTCTTCTCTTCTCTTCTCTTTCTGCCCTGCTCTCTTCTCTTCTCTTTCTGCCCTGCTCTCTTCTCTTCTCTTCTCTTTCTGCCCTGCTCTCTTCTCTTCTCTTTCTGCCCCGCTCTCTTCTCTTCTCTTTCTGCCCCGCTCTCTTCTCTTCTCTTTCTGCCCCGCTCTCTTCTCTTCTCTTTCTGCCCCGCTCTCTTCTCTTCTCTTTCTGCCCCGCTCTCTTCTCTTCTCTTTCTGCCCTGCTCTCTTCTCTTCTCTTTCTTCCCTGCTCTCTTCTCTTCTCTTTCTGCCCTGCTCTCTTCTCTTTATGATTTGCTATCGAGAAACCATAAAGGCATACCTATGATTTATTTTAATGGCCTTGAAAATAGGTCTTTTTTAATTAATTTGGCAATGTTTTAAGTGTCACTGATACTCTCTCCAAAGTATTTGTGCTAATATGAATGATTTTGTAAGTCTACAGGTCTAGGTAAGTTTTTTGGGTTTGACAATAATACATTAAAAGTCTGTTACAGCAATGAAAATGTATCACAATTTGATAGTTATAATATTTCTGGGTCTTGTTCTCCTAGTGAAAAGCATTTCAGGACATATGCTTTAGGTCTCTTTAGTCTACACAGTACGCTATGTATGTCTTTGAACAGTGATGCAAACAGTTTACATTTGGCTCTGTCCGTCCAGCAGTTTGCTGAAATAGAGAGACAAATGAAAAAGTTCAGCATCACTGTCCAGACACTTCCTCACGTCCAGTATGTATATGTAGAATGTCCTCCACGTTTCCTCTCTTCATGCAGGTCACACCACTAGGAACCTGCCTATTGGTCCCCGCTCTGCACACTCAGCTAAATGTGCTTCTGACTTCATTACCTACCTGCTGACTTTTTCTCCTTTAAGCTTAATATCTCTTTACGCTCGAGATCTATGACTTTTACTCTTTCATTGTTTGAATCTTGATGCTGAGAATATTAATGAAGACTTAAGCCTCCAATACACTACAAAGTGAGGCTGCCATTTTGATCGATCAGAGATTGTATTACTTTAATCGGCAGCCATTGTGGCTCAATGCAGTACAGTAGTTTTCAAGCCACCCATTGTGGGGAACTATAAGGATCACCGTAACTGTACAGACACCAGAGACAGGAAGTGTGCCCTTTGCTGTTCCAGAATGGATAGAGGATGCTACCATGGCTGGTGCCCCCCTGGCCAGCTATACCGCCAACCACCAGGAGACCTACAGAGACACCCAAGCCAGACCCCCACTGCCGCCCCTCATCGGGCCAAAACGTGAGTCCTGGCCTGGTCAATATATAATAATATAGTTTTGTAAGGTTATTGGTCCATTTCTGTTTTCGACATTGTGGATGTGTTCCCTCATCACGTGCCTCACTCTATCCTGCTCTCCTCTCTCACTCCTCTCGCTCTCGTTCGCCTCTCTCACTCACTCACACTCACTCACACTCTCTGTCTTTCTCCATGTCTGTAAGCTCAGGCCCCTGACTGGCGCTGCCCAAAGCAACTCAAGGCCTTGAGATTCCACCACACAAATCTCTCTTTTTACCCAGCTCTTTTAAGTCACCCTGCTTTCAAATTCCTACACCTTACTTCTCTTTTGTAAAAATAAATAAATAAATACAAAAAACTCCTCAATATTACTGCATTGGTCTGCCTCTTCTGTCTTGAATTATTTCAAGGCAAACACAAGGACACTGGCTAACTCCAAGGGTAATACATTTTTCATTGTATGCATAAGCTGTACTCCTCCGCCATGTAAGTGTAGCATCTGCAGTTTGTTAGTCACTCTCCAATCCCTCGCGGCCATCTTCCCTGCTTTAATGTCTCCCTTTTCATTCCACCCGCTTCCTTCCACAGTCAATATATCACTTCAATAAACTCTGAATATCCCACTCCATCTCTCATATAAACTCTGTGAACATTTGTCCAACTGACAGCATGACTGGAACCAGTCATAGTAGGAGAGACCGAGGGCTTGGATCTAGATTACAGACGCCAGACTCTAGCAGTTCTTATTTCATAAGACCAACTCGGGTGTCCATTTGCCTAAGCTATATGAGTCTGTCAACTCCATGTCTAGACTCCAGAGTGTACCAGAGCAGAGTAGAGCGAGTTCAGTGCTGCCTTGTTCTCTATACACTGTCTTGGTCTCTATACACTGGCAGTCTTGGTGGCACGCCAGGCTATTACGCATAAGCTTAGAAACATCTGTTTCTAAATCACTGGGAATTAGTCTGACAATAACCCCGCACACACACTCACAAACACACACTTCCTTCCCATCCTAGTGTCAAGCCTTGAAAAGCTATTTTAAACTGATGGCTGCCGTGTATATAGAACTGTACCACAGTGTAATCGTACACTTTTAGAATGTACAGTGAATATTATTTTACTACTCATCTAACCATGCTGCCAGACCCAGATAAAACCCTGGGTTTTACCCAGTAGTGTAGCACTCTATAGGGGATAGCAGCCCCCACAGACTGGGACTGGGGCTAGGTCTGGGGGATTTACCCATCAGATTACCCCTATTCTCAGGCACAAACAGGCTGCTGCCCCCTAGCTCTTGGAATCCCTCTTAGCCTAATTAATCTATCGATCTTAATCAGTCCCTTTATGATTAATGGAGCTCATCAAACCAACACATCTCTTCTAGAGCACTCACTGATCCAGAGCCAAGACTGTTTAGGGTAACCCCTCCTCCATTTGGCTAGCAGAGCACATGAGATCAACGGGTTCTTATGAAAGGTGTGTGTGTTCCCCAGGAGGGAAGCCCTTCTTCACGCGGAACCCGGCGGAGCTGAAGGGAACCTTTATCAACACCAAACTAAGGAAGAGCCACCGAGGGTTCGGCTTCACCGTCGTCGGGGGCGACGAGCCTGATGAGTTCCTACAGATCAAGAGTCTGGTTCTGGACGGACCTGCTGCCATCGACGGCAAGATGGAGACAGGTGGGCCTCCGCTCTGTTGTTCCGTGTCATTATTAAGAGGTGGTCACCAACTCTTTGAGAGCTACAGAGGCTTCTGTTCCAACCCTGCACTAAAAACAGTTGACTTATCAAGGTTGGTTGATGAACTGAAGCTGGTGCTCTCCTGGTGGGTGACCACTGAATGGTGTAGGTGTAATAGTATAGTGTAGGTGTTCTAATTGAGCAATATACAGTTCCAGTGTTACTTCCATGATTTCAGTTTGTGACATGGAGCTAATTATCCAACATTAATTTCACCTTCTCTTCCCCTAGGTGACGTGATCGTGAGTGTCAATGACACGTGCGTGCTGGGCTACACCCACGCTCAGGTGGTGAAGGTCTTCCAGTCCATCCAGATCGGCTCCATCGTCAACCTGGAGCTGTGCCGCGGCTACCCCCTGCCCTTTGACCCAGACGACCCCAACACTAGCCTGGTGACCTCCGTGGCCATCGTGGACAAGGAGCCTATCATCATCAACGGCCAGGAGAGCTATGACTCTCCGTCCAGCCATGGCAGCCAGACCGGAGGCCCCGTTAATGGGATGAGAGAGTCAGGACCCCACAGCCCCTCCTCTGCCGAGGTGGCGTCCAACGGCTCGCACAGTTACCCCAGCGACTCTGTGACGCTGGCGTCGTCCATAGCGACGCAGCCGGAGCTGATCACAGTGCACATGGAGAAGGGAGACAAAGGCTTTGGGTTCACCATCGCAGACAGCCCTGCAGGGGGAGGACAGAGGGTCAAACAGATCGTAGACTACCCCCGCTGCAGGGGCCTGAAGGAGGGGGACATTATTGTGGAGGTGAACAAGAGGAACGTCCAGAGCATGAGCCACAACCAGGTGGTGGACCTGCTCAGCAAGTGCCCCAAAGGAAGTGAGGTCACCATGCTGGTGCAGAGAGGTGGAGGTAAGACACAATAAACCGGCCACAACATGCAAAGTTTTGAGTTCTGGTTGGCAAGCTTTGTCCCGCCTCTTCTCCATTTTCAGGAATCTGGAGATAACATATTTTGGTTGGATAAGGGTTAATGTCACGCTCCGGAACTTTGGGTTGAATGTGTCAATGTGTAGTTCATACATGCATAATCTATGAGAAGAATTACTGTCTTACCTCAATTAACCACGACAAATAAGGTTATGAAGTCTAGGAGATCAGGAAATATGTTTGTTTTTTTACACATATTTAACTCTTTATTTTTGTTGGCACAAAACTACCTCTATACTTCCATTCGTTTGTATGGGTTACCTTCAGTCTCACACACACACACATTTTGGCCATAGAGCAAACTGTCTCGTAGCCGGTTTACACCAGACACCGTTGTAGCTCAAACGCTTCGGACGCTACAGGCAGAAGGTGGCACATCAGCATTACCGACTTATTTCAGACGAGTCCCTTGACACATATGGGGGTGGTAGAGCAAAACGGAAAACACCATCGTGAGAGTCTCTCCTTTCCATAGAGTAGTTTATAGGCCAAACCGTTCGGACGCTATGAACGTTTTTTGAGAAGACCGATTTTCGGGATGTCTTCATGGTCTGATAAACACCGCTGTAGCTCGGCCACCTCCCACCACAGATGCGGAAGGGCGACATAGCTTATACTGACAGATTTTAATGGGGATTTTTTTATTATGTCACTTAGATTGATGCACCGGTGCGTCAATCGACTCTTAAGGATAGGTTATCCCCAAAACAGTTACATTATTGAGATACAATTGTGGTGTCTCATTTTTTTTTCCATCCTAGCTTTGTGTGTGTGTGTCCATGAGCATTTGTGGTTGTGCAAGCGAGCGTGCAGATTCGACTGTCTGTGTCGAGTGAGAACTCGGGACAGGATTTTGACTAGGTGTGTGATTGGAGAAACGGTCTCATAAAAGAGCTGAAGAGAAGACTCTGTGTATGAGGGGGATGATTGAATTTTGGTCTCACTCCAATCCCCAGACAGACAGTACCCACTACCCAGAACACACCTCCACAAAGAGTCCTGACTCCCACTGAGAGAGACATGTAATTGGAAAGTTTTCACTGAGACAGAGCGGTCTGAACTGGCATTGGAAGTTCTCTGGGAATTATTCATTTGTGGAATTGAAGGACCTGAACATCCGTCCTGTAATGCTGTGTTGAGGAACGGAACAGGACATTGACTGGGTGCTCTGCTATCACAAATGGCTCTGTTCCTCTCCCTGTCTTGCTTTATTAATGGCCACCATTAGTCTGAGGGGGTTGTGTACAAGCCCGTAAAACGCTACAGCCATAATGGTCCGCTTTTTATGGATTGTCAATAAAACCAAATGTTTGTGCATTTAACAGAGACTCCCTGGACCAGAGAGTGGAGAGAATGGTGGGCGGGACGGTTAGAGAGGATCATTCCTCAATGTGTCATGGGTGGAAGACAGAGCTGATATGAAACCACTTTTTACTGCTGCTGTCTATGTCTTTAGAGCAAAGCAGAGACATACTGTGGCTCTGTACAGAGTGTGCCACTACTCTCTGGAAAGCAGAGGACTACTCAGTAGAGGATTGCTTCTGCAAGTTACCTTGAAAACATGTGGTGAACCTATTGACTCATGAGTGTCATGTATGTAGTACAAATATTAACAACGCTCTTTCTCTATGGTTCACATACTTAATTCGTCTCATATTGAGCTCTGTTCTCTCAGTGAGTGCTACATGTCATAAAGCTCTGTTCTCTCAGTGGGTGCTACATGTCATAATTCTCTGTTCTCTCAGTGGGTGCTACATGTCATAAAGCTCTGTTCTCTCAGTGGGTGCTACATGTCATAAAGCTCTGTTCTCTCAGTGGGTGCTACATGTCATAAAGCTCTGTTCTCTCAGTGGGTGCTACATGTCATAAAGCTCTGTTCTCTCAGTGGGTGCTACATGTCATAAAGCTCTGTTCTCTCAGTGGGTGCTACATGTCATAAAGCTCTGTTCTCTCAGTGGGTGCTACATGTCATAAAGCTCTGTTCTCTCAGTGGGTGCTACATGTCATTAAAGCTCTGTTCTCTCAGTGGGTGCTACATGTCATAAAGCTCTGTTCTCTCAGTGGGTGCTACATGTCATAATTCTCTGTTCTCTCAGTGGGTGCTACATGTCATAAAGCTCTGTTCTCTCAGTGGGTGCTACATGTCATAAAGCTCTGTTCTCTCAGTGGGTGCTACATGTCATAAAGCTCTGTTCTCTCAGTGGGTGCTACATGTCATAAAGCTCTGTTCTCTCAGTGGGTGCTACATGTCATAAAGCTCTGTTCTCTCAGTGGGTGCTACATGTCATAAAGCTCTGTTCTCTCAGTGGGTGCTACATGTCATAAAGCTCTGTTCTCTCAGTGGGTGCTACATGTCATAAAGCTCTGTTCTCTCAGTGGGTGCTACATGTCATAAAGCTCTGTTCTCTCAGTGGGTGCTACATGTCATAAAGCTCTGTTCTCTCAGTGGGTGCTACATGTCATAAAGCTCTGTTCTCTCAGTGGGTGCTACATGTCATAAAGCTCTGTTCTCTCAGTGGGTGCTACATGTCATAAAGCTCTGTTCTCTCAGTGGGTGCTACATGTCATAAAGCTCTGTTCTCTCAGTGGGTGCTACATGTCATAAAGCTCTGTTCTCTCAGTGGGTGCTACATGTCATAAAGCTCTGTTCTCTCAGTGGGTGCTACATGTCATAAAGCTCTGTTCTCTCAGTGGGTGCTACATGTCATAAAGCTCTGTTCTCTCAGTGATCATTGCTCAGTCTGAGCTCTGCTCTGGGGTTGTGTGTGTGTGGATCAGACAGCTAAGATTTTGCCTGCCCCACGCAGACAGCAGGATTAATTACTCTCTGCTCTGCGCTCCTCAGGCCTGGCTGCTAATTGGGGGGTCTGATATCAGCATCGCCTCTCTCCCTCTCTTGCCTTCTCGTTTGCTCTATTTCGCTCTCTCTCTCTCTCTGGGCATGAGTGTCACCAGTCAGTCCACACAGCCAATTACAAGCCTTTGACAGGGAGCCAGAGGATAACTCTAATTGGCAGAGATCTGCCCCCTCACTATCCGCCTCCTCCTCCTCCTTTCCCATCCTCCCTTCCAGTGTGTACAGATTCCCACCCGAGCGTCCGGTCCAATCCCGCGGGTTCTCGGTGCGTACAGTGTACTGAGCTCATTAAGGCCTGTGTATGCAACAGTGCTCCTCTCCCCTCTCTTGGAGTAAGCTGACTGGCTCCCCAGCACAACACTAGATTCTCACTGGATTCTTCTCATCCTCCTCTTTCTCACTGGTGATGGTGGACACTGCATAAGTCTCCATACTGAACCATGTGTATATGACACAGCAAAGGTCCTGTGTGGGTGTGTCTCCCGTCTTTTGCTGTTCTGCATCCTGTTGTCTTCTCGAGCCAGGAGGTGTGATTAATAGCTTCCATCAAGGAATCCATTATGATGCCCATCCCTCCATTTGTCTAATTATGCTGCCTAATGTGCTCCTTTTCTCTCCTCCTTCCTGCTGAAACGTTCTGATTATGACACTGACATAATTCATTCTAGCCCCTAAAGACACGCACTTCCCGTGAATTTGCTTGAAGTGCGCCTATGGATGGGTGTAAGTGTCCGTGGTCTACGGGGATGGGAGAGGTGGTGCAGCCAGCATCGGTTGTGTTCCATGCAGAGCCATTGTGTGGAGAACACCTGAGCGCGAGGCTAGCTCTCTGTAGCGCCACAGCCTCCCTCATTATCCACCCAGATAACTCCAAGTCAGTCCCATTCCTGTGCTTTAAAGGTATCCATTCACTTGTTTGTTAGGCTGGGGGGGCATGGTGGACAATACAGTAGATGCATACAACACAGGCTCGGCCTCTCAACCACCTCCGAGGAGGGGAGGAAGGAGAGAGGATGTCAGAGGCGGGAGGAGGATGATGAAAGAGTGGCACAGCGACACCCCTGTCGATCTGTTCATCTTCTGAGACATCCATCAGAGGTGACAGGGTTGTTCCCGGCGGGGCTGGGCCCTTGCACTCCTCATTCCCCCGGAGCGGAGTGAGGGATGGAGGGAGGATGAACCGGGTTAGAGACTGACATGGCGAGTGAGGATGTGTGCCAGTCTGATGATAACCTATCCATCCACTACACTGTTGCTTTCTGCCAGTGGGCTGAAGCGAAATGACCAATCTACACCTGCAGTGGGTTCGAAGGTCTCTAAGCCAATGTCCAACAAGTGTAATATTCTAGCTAATATTTCTCTTTCCTCTGTGTCTTCACGGGGAGCTTTAAGTGCTGTGGAGCGTGATAACTGTCCCTCTCAGACAGAACACAGTGTAAGATGGTTGTTTCTGCTGTGTTGGGTTGTTGTAGAAGTGAAGCCAGAGTGCTGCTAGGAAGGAGACGTCGCTTATCTCCACCCTGCTCTAGATGTTCTGCTGCGAACAGAGACACAAACACACCCACCCAGAGACAAAAGGAATTGATTTAATGTAGATAGATACATTACATGACCAGAAGTATGTGGACACCTGCTTGTCGAACGTCTCATTCCAAAATCATAGGTAGTAATATGGAGTTGGTCCCCCCTTTGCTGCTACAACAGCATTCACTCTTCTGGGAAGGCTTTCCACTAGATGTTGGAATATTTCTTTGCGGACTTATTGAGCATTATTGAGGTCGGGCACTGATGTTGAGTGGTCAGCATTCCAATTCATCCCAAAGATGTTTGATGGGGTTGAGGTCAGGGTTTTGTGCAGGCCAGTCAAGTTCTTCCACACCGATCTCGACAAACCATTTCTTGCTTTGTGCACGGGGGCATTGTCATGCTGAAACAGGAAAGGGCCTTCCCCAAGCTGTTGCCACAACGTTTGAAGCACAGAATCATCTAGAATGTTAATGTTTGATATAGCAGTAAGATTTCTCTTCACTTGACCTAACCCAATCCTTGAAAAACAGCCCCAGACCATTATTCTTCCTCCACCAAACTTTACAGTTGGCACTATGCATTCGTTCAGGTAGCGTTCTCCTGGCATCCGCCAAACCCAGATTCGCCTGTTGGACTGCGAGATGGTGAAATGTGATTCGGAGCACGTTTCCACTTCTCCAGAGTCCAATGGCGGCCAGCTTTACACCACTCCAGCTGAAGTTTGGCATTGCACATGGTGATCTTAGGCTTGTGTGCGGCTGCACGGCCATGTAAACCAATTTCATGAAGCTCCCGACAAACAGTTATTGTGTTGATGTTGCTTCCAGAGGCAGTTTGGAACTCAATAGTGAGTGTTGTAACCGAGGAAGGATGATTTGTACGTGCTTCAGCACTCGCCGGTCCCATTCTGTGAGCTCGTGTGGCCTACCACTTTGTGGCTAAGCCGTTGTTGCTCCTAGACGTTTCCACTTCACAATAACAGCACTTACAGTTGACCGGGGCAGCTCTAGCAGGGCAGACAAACTGACTTTTTGGAAAGGTCCTATGACGGTGCCACATTGAAAGTGTCTGAGCTCTTCAGTAAGGCCATTCTACTGCCGATGTTTGTCTATGGGAGATTGCATGGCTGTCTGCTCAATTTTATACACCTGTCATTAACGGGTGTGGCTGAAATAGCCCAATTAATTTGAAGGGGTGTCCACATACATTTTTATATACTGTATGGTGTAGCTTTATTTGACCATTTAAAATGCAATACAACCACACGTGGATAATGCATATAAAATCATAGAGGATAACACAAATTTCCATTGTGGTCCTGTTAAATAAATGGTTTAAAAAAATGTATGAACATAAAATAGTAGGCCTAGCCTACTGGACTTGTGTAGGTTACACACTTAACACATAACAAAACAAAGGACAGGATGACATTGTTATGGACATTCAGCAGGACTCCCTCATTAGATCAGCCATTTCAGACTGCTAAACTGAGTTGGATGATGGTTTGATGATGGTGATGCCGAACATCTACAAAGATCTTAGGCTGCCTTACGGCGCCATGTAAGGTCTGAAAGCATGCGTTGCACAACATGTTGCTGACTTCACGTTCAACGCTGATAACGAATGGCATTGCAGAGAAATTGTACAGTGATCCAATGATCGAGGAATAGAGTGCCCTGCACTTTTGGGCGACGGGCTTTGTTTGTGTATGAGCCAGAGTCACTGGCGTAACAAGGACAAGGTGAGTCCACCTCCCCTCCTACCTCCTCCCCCTTCTCTTCACACCTCCGTGCCTGGGGGGGGGTCATACATCTCAGCCATCTCGGCCTTCCTTTGTTTCCATGACAATACTCTGCAGCACTCTGCAGTGGGGCTTTCCTCTATCAAATCAAATTGTATTGGTCACATACACATATTTATCAGATGTTATTGTGGGTGTAGCGAAATGCTTGTGTTCCTAGCTCCAACAGTGCAGTAGTATCTAACAATTCACAACAATACACACATCTAAAAGTAAAAGATCGATCAATGTCGGTGTGGCATTGACTAAAATACAGTAGAATAGAATACAGTATATACATGTGAGATTAGTGTGAGGGAGTGGGTCACCCCTCATCCTGTTCTCTCTGCCCAGAGAGGAACTGCTCCCAATTGTCATTTCTGCTCAGCATCGTAATCCACTGCATAAGCCTCTCATAGACAAAAGATGGACAACTTGCATCGCTCCTGGATGCTTTTCTCTTCACTGCGGGTGTATGATTCAAAGGTGAGGTTGCTAACGCCTGTACCTTTTCCTGGTCACCTTTTCCATGTCACAGGACTGGGGTGCACATATGTCACTTTCAATCCCATCTTCTATACATTCGCTACCCCGGGTAAATAAACATCTGCATTGGTCGTCTCAGTCACGTCCGTGACAGCCTATTTGTACATTGATGACATGTGGCTCAGTCTGTACTGTGAAATAACCTGGACCGGCCTGCCGAGGCAACCGTTGCCAAGAGACCATCTGTCAGTCCCCTGTGCGCCTGTTGCGGTCGCCGTTGTGACAGATGGGCTGGGCTGTCGGAAGCCATCCATCTGAGGCCAGATGGAGGAGGGGGGGGGGTCGAGACGTGGGCCCAGTGTACCCCCTCCCACCCCACTGGACATCATAATCGCCTCAGTAATAGCCTCCGTTTAGCAGCCGCTGTGGCCAGCGCCCTCTCAGACTGACCTGCGGCCACTCTCTGTGGACCGAGCAACCTAATGACCACTACAGACTACGTGAGGGCAGTGGCGGAGGATTTCAACTGAAGTGGCATGATGGCATCACCAAAAATGGCAAATGAATAAATCACATATTGCGGTAGTGTATAAATAGAAGGTGTGCTGTTTTCAGATGAAAACAACCATTGCTGATCAGTCACCTAAATCCATGTGACAGATATGTTCAGTAGTGTGTTTTGAGTTTGAAAAGAAGGCTGGCTCAAGCCTGTGTTTTCTCTCTCCTGCGCAGTCCATCAGTGTGAGAACCAGCCATGCTAGTCCCCCTGTGTGTAATTAAAAGATGGAGGGTGGATGATGCTGTAAGCTGCATCGATAAGAACACCGGTGGATCCAGGGCTCTGCACATGCCCAGCAGCACCACCCTACCCCTGAAGCAGAGTGAGAAGTGAAGTAGCTACTAGCTAGCACGTTTAGGACACCCCTAACCGGTCTCTGGCACTGTCACTTTGTTTGAATCCTGGGAGGGGCAGATGCCTCTACATTTGATAATGATTCTAAAGGTCTGTTAAAACTCAGTGCTGCTCTCTGAGGAACTGTACAGTTCCCCTTCTCCCAATCCTCTGGTGTTTTTAGAGAGCTGTGTGGTACCATAAATGGTAGTGTGACTCGTTTGAGGAGAAGAGCGAGGAGGGCTGTGGAGGGAAGGTTAGTACATGAGAGGAGTGAAGAGAAGGGTCTGAGAGAGGATGAGAAGGAAAGTTTGGGGAGGTGATGAGAGCTTAGCGTGGGTACAGTGGGGGAAGGTTGAGGGAAGGTGAGATGGAGAGGCTTGCTCTGCTGCAGAGTATATGAGGGTTTAATGGCCACCCAGAGTAGCCAGTGTGGAGTCATGCAACAGACTGCAGAGGCAGATTAGACACGTAGTAAACAGGATAGTCAAGAAGAGACTGACACAAACACACAGAGGCTGGGCTGGTCAAATGGTGTTCAGGGTGAGTGGAGTAGGGCGTGGCTGTGGTATGCCGAGAGAATAACAATTGCTGAAAGAAGAGGAGAGCGCTATAGTGGATGGGAGCAGGTAGGGGAGAAGAGGAGAGCGCTATAGTGGAAGGGAGCAGGAAGGGGAGAAGAGGAGAGCGCTATAGTGGAAGGGAGCAGGTAGGGGAGAAGAGGAGAGCGCTATAGTGGAAGGGAGCAGGAAGGGGAGAAGAGGAGAGCGCTATAGTGGATGGGAGCAGGAAGGGGAGAAGAGGAGAGCGCTATAGTGGAAGAGAGCAGGTATGGGAGAAGAGGAGAGCGCTATAGTGGAAGGGAGCAGATAGAGGAGAAGAGGAGAGCGCTGTAGTGGAAGGGAGCAGGAAGGGGAGAAGAGGAGAGCGCTATAGTGGAAGGGAGCAGATAGAGGAGAAGAGGAGAGCGCTATAGTGGAAGGGAGCAGGAAGGGGAGAAGAGGAGAGCGCTATAGTGGAAGGGAGCAGATAGAGGAGAAGAGGAGAGCGCTATAGTGGAAGGGAGCAGGTAGGGGAGAAGAGGAGAGCGCTATAGTGGAAGGGAGCAGGAAGGGGACAAGAGGAGAGCGCTATAGTGGATGGGAGCAGGAAGGGGAGAAGAGGAGAGCGCTATAGTGGAAGGGAGCAGGTATGGGAGAAGAGGAGAGCGCTATAGTGGAAGGGAGCAGGAAGGGGAGAAGAGGAGAGCGCTATAGTGGAAGGGAACAGGTAGGGGAGAAGAGGAGAGCGCTATAGTGGATGGGAGCAGGTAGGGGAGAAGAGGAGAGCGCTATAGTGGAAGGGAACAGGTAGGGGAGAAGAGGAGAGCGCTATAGTGGAAGGGAACAGGTAGGGGAGAAGAGGAGAGCGCTATAGTGGAAGGGAACAGGTAGGGGAGAAGAGGAGAGCGCTATAGTGGAAGGGAACAGGTAGGGGAGAAGAGGAGAGCGCTATAGTGGATGGGAGCAGGTAGGGGAGAAGAGGAGAGCGCTATAGTGGAAGGGAACTGGTAGGGGAGAAGAGGAGAGCGCTATAGTGGAAGGGAACAGGTAGGGGAGAAGAGGAGAGCGCTATAATGGAAGGGAACAGGTGGGGGAGAAGAGAAGAGGAGAGCGCTATAGTGGAAGGGAACAGGTAGGGGAGAAGAGGAGAGCGCTATAGTGGAAGGGAACAGGTAGGGGAGAAGAGGAGAGCGCTATAGTGGAAGGGAGCAGGTAGGGGAGAAGAGGAGAGCGCTATAGTGGATGGAAGCAGGTAGAGGAGAAGAGGAGAGCGCTATAATGGAAGGGAGCCGGTAGGGGAGAAGAGGAGAGCGCTATAGTGGGTGGGAGCAGGTAGAGGAGAAGAGGAGAGCGCTATAGTGGAAGGAAGCAGGTAGAGGAGAAGAGGAGAGCGCTATAGTGGATGGAAGCAGGTAGAGGAGAAGAGGAGAGCGCTATAGTGGAAGGGAGCAGGTAGGGGAGAAGAGGAGAGCGCTATAGTGGAAGGGAGCAGGTAGAGGAGAAGAGGAGAGCGCTATAGTGGAAGGGAGCAGGTAGAGGAGAAGAGGAGAGCGCTATAGTGGAAGGGAGCAGGTAGAGGAGAAGAGGAGAGCGCAATAGGGGAAGGGAGCAGGTATGGGAGAAGAGGAGAGCGCTATAGTGGAAGGGAGCAGGTAGGGGAGAAGAGGAGAGCGCTATAGTGGAAGGGAGCAGGTAGGGGAGAAGAGGAGAGCGCTATAGTGGAAGGGAGCAGGTAGGGGAGAAGAGGAGAGCGCTATAGTGGAAGGGAGCAGGTATGGGAGAAGAGGAGAGCGCTATAGTGGAAGGGAGCAGGTATGGGAGAAGAGGAGAGCGCTATAGTGGAAGGGAGCAGGTATGGGAGAAGAGGAGAGCGCTATAGTGGAAGGGAGCAGGTAGAGGAGAAGAGGAGAGCGCTATAGTGGAAGGGAGCAGGTAGGGGAGAAGAGGAGAGCGCTATAGTGGAAGGGAGCAGGTAGGGGAGAAGAGGAGAGCGCTATAGTGGAAGGGAACAGGTAGGGGAGAAGAGGAGAGCGCTATAGTGGAAGGGAGCAGGCAGGAGAGAAGAGGAGAGCGCTATAGTGGAAGGGAGCAGGAAGGGGAGAAGAGGAGAGCGCTATAGTGGAAGGGAACAGGTAGGGGAGAAGAGGAGAGCGCTATAGTGGAAGGGAGCAGGCAGGAGAGAAGAGGAGAGCGCTATAGTGGAAGGGAGCAGGAAGGGGAGAAGAGGAGAGCGCTATAGTGGAAGGGAACAGGTAGGGGAGAAGAGGAGAGCGCTATAGTGGAAGGGAGCAGGTAGGAGAGAAGAGGAGAGCGCTATAGTGGAAGGGAGCAGGAAGGGGAGAAGAGGAGAGCCCTATAGTGGAAGGGAGCAGGTAGGAGAGAAGAGGAGAGCGCTATAGTGGAAGGGAACAGGTAGGGGAGAAGAGGAGAGCGCTATAGTGGAAGGGAACAGGTAGGGGAGAAGAGGAGAGCGCTATAGTGGAAGGGAGCAGGTAGGGGAGAAGAGGAGAGCGCTGTAGGGGAGAAGAGGAGAGCGCTATAGTGGATGGGAGCAGGTATGGGAGAAGAGGAGAGCGCTATAGTGGAAGGGAGCAGGTAGGGGAGGGGAAAAAAGGAGAGCTCTATAGTGGAAGAGAGCAGGTAGGGGAGAAGTGGAGAGCGCTATAGTGGAAGGGAGCAGGTAGGGGAGAAGAGGAGAGCGCTATAGTGGATGGGAGCAGGTAGGGGAGAAGAGGAGAGCGCTATAGTGGAAGGGAACAGGTAGGGGAGAAGAGGAGAGCGCTATTGTGGAAGGGAGCAGGTAGGGGAGAAGAGGAGAGCGCTATAGTGGAAGGGAACAGGTACGGGAGAAGAGGAGAGCGCTATTGTGGAAGGGAGCAGGTAGGGGAGAAGAGAGAGGGATTAGGGGAGTGAAGAGATTTGTTGAGATGAGCAGTGATGGAGAGGGGAACATTCTCTAAGGTAGCTGGACTGTGGACCACATTACAGTGGCCGTTGAATACAGATGTTGAGGGGATAAGAGCCATAAAGAACTGCCTAATCCAGCTCAATCCCCCAGATCTCCCTAAAGGATTTACACATAAACTGGCCCTGTTTTGTCAGGATCAGAGATAGACACCCCATCCAATCCTGTCTGCATGTACAAATGTGCTCTTACACACGGAATACAATACATGTATGTTTTACTCGTTCTCTTCTTTATGCTGCTGAATACCATTATACACACGCGCACACAGATCTAGGCTATGTTTTCATTTTAGTCTCCTATTACTCTCTGTTTGTGTTCATGTTGGAGGCTCTAATGATATTCCTGCCAGTGTGGGACTCTATTAATGTATGAACATATTATTTATGCTAATGCAGGCCCTGCCTGTCAGAGCCTGCCTCCGATTGATGAGAGCGGGATGGAAAGAGCGGAGTGAGCGCGTGCGCATGTCTGTGTGCACGTATGTTTACCAGCGTGTGGGTGGAGGGGAGGGATGGTGAGGGGGAAAAGCGAGATGGAGAGATGAGGGGGATGGTGAAGAAGAGGAGAGGGAGAAAAAAGCAAGCGCTAGAGCTCGAGACGGGAGAAGAGCGGTGTGACTGCCTCTAGATGCTGGAGCCTTCCACAGCCGAGCGGCGTGCTGAACGGACGCAGAAAGATGGTCTCAGTAAGAGGGGAACTGACGGTTGCCTACCATTTAATGTTCAGTATCTTGGAGTCCTTCTCCATGGGAACGATAGCAGAGTTAGCTCAGAGCTGCCCCTCTCTCGCTCTTTCTACCCCTCTGTCTGTCTCTCTCTCACACACACATATACACACACACTCTTTCTTTCTCTCTGGCAGTGGGTTAGGCAGGGTCTAGCGAGCGGAGCGCTTGGTTAGCCCTCGGGGTTGGCCCCTCTTCTGCTGCAGCAGTCAGCCGCCGTGCTAATGCAGATAGATCGCGCTGCCCCCTTTAACGCGGTGCGCGGGAGGGTGGATGCGAAGGAACGAGCCAGAGAAAGAGAGGGAGAAGATAACTCAAGCAGAGACAAGCAGGCTAGCGCTGCTCCACCTCTGGAGTCCCTGTTTGGAGTCCCTGTTTGGAGTCCCCCGTCTGCTCCACGCTGGGGTTTTGTTCTTCGTCTTTGACCTGTGGGGAAGGTGAAATATTATTGTGTCGTTAACACGTTTTTTTCTTTCTCTTTCTTTCTTTCTTTCTCTCTCGGTGGTGATCTGGATATTGTTTCCCAGGGGTGGCTCCTGCAAAGAAGAGCCCAAAGCTGGTGAGTGCCAAAAATATCTATACCTCCCCCATCCACATCTCCTTTAAAGACGTGTGTACTGGGTCAGGAATAATGTTGTGTTGGGTGAAACTGTTTTTTGCTGGATGATAATGCTGCACTGGTTGATTATGTTGACCCATTGGTAGGCAGAGCAGGCCTGCTCATGGATATTTGTTTCATTATCTATGCCATGTTCTCCTGGCTTAATGAATTCTAGGTAAATAGATGAGTAAATTAGGCCAGCCTTGGAAAAAGCATTCCAAACTTGTGGTCCAAGTGTAGGGTTGATTTCTGAGAGTGGTCCAGCTCTTCTTAGCTTCTATTTCTGGCCCCAATGTAGAGAGTATGGAGAAGTCATGTGATTGCTAGAGACTGGACCACTGTCAGTCTGTGTTACCCTCTCCCTGTAGCCAATCTCTTGGGGGAGATGCTGCGTGTGTGCTCTCTCTGTGTTGTATGTGGGAAGAATGGGGGGTGGATTTGTGCTTCTGTGTTTTCCCCTCCTTCCGGGTCGTTCCACCTCAAAAAGCACAAGAAAAGGATTTCGACACCCACCAGCTCAGATTGTTCTCAAATCTCTTCTGTAGTTACTAACAGATGCTATTAGCATTACTGAATTATTTTTGCTGAAATATAATTACATCAATTACATACATTAGGTTAATTGATTGCACTCAAATTGGCCATTTTAATTTATAGGATTAAATTAAAATTCAATAAATATCGTACCCAACATCTTATGTTGACCAAACTTCTTCCTACCAATGTGAAAGACATGGGAGAATTTTTTTTTTTTTACTCAAAAGCCACCTACAGACCCCCCATGCCAATCCCGCCCCGACAACCAGAATACAGTATCAGTTCTCACTGTTTGGATTATTGCTTCTTCATGCTATTTAACGTATTCCGTGTGAATCTGGTTATGGGTTTTTTGCCCTGTACAGAGAAATGTGTAATTGAAGTCGCTTGCATTGTTTACCATAAAGTAGTGTGAAAGTAGCATGTTTTGACCACTAGATGCCCCCGTTCCTACTTTACCGCCTCACTATTTTCTCAGTTTTCCTTTGGTAACTTGGGTAGAAAACCTATAGATTTGGCTCATGATGAAAATACATCAGCAAATCACAATTTAAATCCTCCATTAAAGCAATTCAGTCTGCGTAAGAACAAATTCAGTTTGTTTTTACGCTTAATCTGTGTCCAAGAAACAACCCCTTTGTGTATGGTTACAACATTTCAGTCACGAGCCCATTTCTGCATCAATGTTTTGGGCTTGTAGGAAAAGTCTTCATATGCGATTTTCACAATATGGTTAGCCCTCTGAGAGCTGCCACTTATTGGACTGTTCAAGGAGAGTTGGATTGGGTTGCATTGGGTTGCTAAGAGAAGGACAAACTGAATTGGCTTTTTATTGCCTTTTATTTTGAAAGGGAAGTCATATTGAGACTAAAGACTCTTTTACAAATGAGCCCTGCACAATTTAAAACAAGTGCATCAATAAGCAAGCACAGACATGGAGGACTGGCTTGAATTTTCTACCCAAAGTTGCACAGGAAATTACCTATTTCGTAAACATTTAAGAGCCCAGCAAAATGGATAAAAGAATGTTGCGATATAGCAAGAACAGTGGCATCTAGTGGTCAAATATGTTACTTCCACACTTCTTTATGGTAAATAATGCAAGCAATTTCAATGACCTTTGGGGAAAAAGACATCACCAGAGCAGTGATCCAAACCACACCTTTCAGCAGTGATCCAAACCACACCTTTCAGCAGTGATCCAAACCACACCTTTCAGCAGTGATCCAAATCAGATGTTGGGTACTTTATTTATTGAATATTAACTGAATCCTATCAATTTGGGTGCAATCAATTAGCTTAGTTCTCCAAAATCAAATGACATTTCAACGAAATAATGTTTCAGGAATGCCAATGTTACCTGTTTCTAACTACAGGAACAAATTCAGAACATTCTGAGATTGTGGGTGTCATTCATGGCTTGCTGAAATGATATTACATCACTCTTCAGTTAAACACCCTTCTCACTGTTACTGTATGTCTCTGAATGTCTCCTCGTGCATTGGGGGATAGGGTCTACCATTAATGTATTCAGCTCTGTGTTGAACAAAAGGAATAGACTATACTCTAGTCAGCCCAGCTCCGTTTTTTCTTCTGTTAGGATTTTTGACTGAATTCTTCACTTTCCCCAAAATAAATCTCATGAACAAATCTGCTTGATTATGCCTTGGGTATTGTTAGAGAATGTGTTTCTGGTTGACATCACTGGCCTTGATTAAAACAGATGTATTTTGACTGACTTCTGTAATACGTATTTATTTATCTTTAACACTCTCTCCTACTCTTTCTATCCCTCCTTCTTATGCTATATCTCTCTTTCTGACCATCCTTCTTCTCCCCCGCCACCTTTCTCTCCCTGTCTTACTCCTTCTATTCCCTCTCCCTCTTCCTCATGCAGCAGTTAGCGAGGAAGGACAGTCAGAACAGTTCTGTGCACAGTGTGTCCAGCCACCGGAGTACCCACACTGACTCCCCTGTGCACCCATCCCTGGCCACCCCATTCAGCGAGAGCGCCGCCCCCCCACCCCCCTCCCAGCCCCTGCCCGGCCTGCCTCCCCAGGACGCTCAGGCAGACGGGACCATCCAGAGGAAACCGGACCCCTTCAAGATCTGGGCCCAGTCCAGGAGCATGTATGAAAGTAGGCGTAAGTATTTACTTTCGGTGTTGGCTCGGGTGCGCCCACTGTCCTGTCGGGTTGGTATTGCAGTCCGGGGCTGGTGACCCAAGACATATTGTCTAATAGTATCCTGTCGTCTTTTGTATATTGACCTAGAGTGGGTGTTAACTTGGTGGGTTAGGGGTGTGGACTGTTTGAAGAGCATTGTGGCAGTTGGAGGAAGAGTGATAACAACAGCCTCTAAGGAGAGTTGGTGATGCTAATCACACTCCTGATCCGTTTAACCTTGACCATGTGTGTTATTATCAGTAAATAGTGTGCTCTCTGGAACGGACTGTGCCATGTTTACCTCTACGCTACTCTTTAGAACACAGCTCCAGAGAAATGTGGATATAATTTGCGGTGGTGGTGGCGGCTCCAATATTTCCCTGGTAGTCTAGTGAGGCTAACGGGTGCAAGTCTCCCCAATTAACAGGAATATCTCTCAACCGCTGTCAGTCGCCCTCTTGAGTATTGGAGGGTCCAGAGTGTTCAAGCTCTAATCATTTTTCTGGTGCTCCTGCTTTCATCAAGGTTTCATTACTTAGAGGCCCTAAAGGGAGAGGAACTAGGTACGGTACTGACAAAGTAAGTGAGAGAGGATAGGGGAGAGCAATTCTAGAATTCTAAAGAAACAAGGAAGAAGAATATGGGATTGTTTAGTCAACTCAGCCTTATTCAGCACTTGTACATCCCTGTCCTGAGGAAATAGGACTTCATTACCATTGTGATGACATGTTTACCTGATAGATTCTGAAATCAAAGCCTGGGAGAGCTGAGCCTGTAAACGCACCATTTGATGACCACAATTTTCCAAACCTGAGCAATGCAGGTTGGGTAAGTTTCAAAGTCTGCCCATGCTTGATGTTTGCTCAGATGCCATTTTGGTGGTGCTAGCTGGATAGTGGATACTAGCCACTCTTTCTTCAGATCAGGAAGAGGAGATGGGAAGTTAATCTGCTTGTTCTCCAGAGTCAGTCTGAGCTGGGCAGATTGAATAATCTTTGTTTAGTATGGATCTGTTCCTAGCCAGTGGTTTAGAAGTTGAGCTGCTGTATTGATCTGATAAGCTGCCAAGTGCCTAGCTGGGGCCCTTGTGAACGAGAAGATTGAGACGGTTAGCCTGTGCCATGCCCATCTCGGCCATACCCTGAGTCCCAGTGTGGTAGAAAGAGGGCTAGCTCTACACTGTGAGCTCTTCTGTTGACTCTGGAACAGATTTCAGCCAAGCTGGCCTCTTGCCCTTCTCCCTCCCTCCCTGCTGGCTCTTAGTGGCTTTAGTTGTGGAGGTCTGTATAGTTACATGTTGTATCCCATGGGGGGGCTGAACGCATGGACACACACACAGACAGCTTCAGGCTGTTGCTTGGAACCGTGTTTTTCGGTGGTCTGCCCACCTCCAGTGCTACGTGACCCATGAGCTGTCAGTCGCTGCAGTGCACCGCTATGTAGCAGCTTGGTGCCTCCCTGACAGCTAGCTCCAGTACTGCCACCCTCTTCCTCTTCCCTCCTGCTCAGATCTCCTCGGCTAGGGGCTTCCTGACTGAGCCTGAGGAGCAGCACTGCTGAGGCCCTTCTCAGTAATACAGCACCAGGCTGGCATACTGGTGAGCTGGCTGAGTGCTAGGGAGAGACTTCCTGTCACCTACCTACAAAGTGAAGAAGGATTTTGTCTTGAAAGGCATCCGAAAGGAAAATATTCAAAGAGATCCTAAATATGGAAGTTTGATAAAGTTAGGTACTTAAGGGAATTTCACAGCCCTCTCCTCTCTTGCTTTGAATGGTGATTTGAAGGTATTTTGGGAATAGATCATTTTCTTTTGATGGGAAGTTATTAGATATTTACACTTTCCTCAGGCTATAGAGGAAAAGGCCGAATGAGGCAGTGGTGTGGTGTAGAGGCTACCGTAACAGTGTAGTAGAGAGGCTGAGTGAGGCAGTGGTGTGGTGTAGAGGCTACCGTAACAGTGTAGTAGAGAGGCTGAGTGAGGCAGTGGTGTGGTGTAGAGGCTACCGTAACAGTGTAGTAGAGAGGCTGAGTGAGGCAGTGGTGTGGTGTAGAGGATACCGTAACAGTGCAGTAGAGTAGTGAGGCAGTGGTGTGGTGTAGAGGCTACCGTAACAGTGTAGCAGAGAGGCTGAGTGAGGCAGTGGTGTGGTGTAGAGGCTACCGTAACAGTGTAGTAGAGAAGCTGAGTGAGGCAGTGGTGTGGTGTAGAGGCTACCGTAACAGTGCAGTAGAGAGGCTGAGTGAGGCAGTGGTGTGGTGTAGAGGCTACCGTAACAGTGTAGTAGAGAGGCTGAGTGAGGCAGTGGTGTGGTGTAGAGGCTACCGTAACAGTGTAGTAGAGAGGCTGAGTGAGGCAGTGGTGTGGTGTAGAGGCTACCGTAACAGTGCAGTAGAGTAGTGAGGCAGTGGTGTGGTGTAGAGGCTACCGTAACAGTGTAGTAGAGAGGCTGAGTGAGGCAGTGGTGTGGTGTAGAGGCTACCGTAACAGTGTAGTAGAGAAGCTGAGTGAGGCAGTGGTGTGGTGTAGAGGCTACCGTAACAGTGCAGTAGAGAGGCTGAGTGAGCCAGTGGTGTGGTGTAGAGGCTACCGTAACAGTGTAGTAGAGAGGCTGAGTGAGGCAGTGGTGTGGTGTAGAGGCTACCGTAACAGTGCAGTAGAGAGGCTGAGTGAGGCAGTGGTGTGGTGTAGAGGCTACCGTAACAGTGTAGTAGAGAGGCTGAGTGAGGAAGTGGTGTAGAGTCTACCGTAACAGTGCAGTAGAGTAGAGAGGCCGAATGAGGTAGTGGTGTGGTATAGAGGCTACCGTAACAGTGTAGTAGAGAGGCTGAGTGAGGCAGTGGTGTGGTGTAGAGGCTACCGTAACAGTGCAGTAGAGTAGTGAGGCAGTGGTGTGGTGTAGAGGCTACCGTAACAGTGTAGTAGAGAGGCTGAGTGAGGCAGTGGTGTGGTGTAGAGGCTACCGTAACAGTGCAGTAGAGTAGTGAGGCAGTGGTGTGGTGTAGAGGCTACCGTAACAGTGTAGTAGAGAGGCTGAGTGAGGCAGTGGTGTGGTGTAGAGGCTACCGTAACAGTGCAGTAGAGTAGAGAGGCTGAGTGAGGCAGTGGTGTGGTGTAGAGGCTACCGTAACAGTGCAGTAGAGTAGAGAGGCTGAGTGAGGCAGTGGTGTGGTGTAGAGGCTACCGTAACAGTGCAGTAGAGTAGAGAGGCTGAGTGAGGCAGTGGTGTGGTGTAGAGGCTACCGTAACAGTGCAGTAGAGTAGAGTGGCTGAGTGAGGCAGTGGTGTGGTGTAGAGGCTACCGTAACAGTGCAGTAGAGTAGAGTGGCTGAGTGAGGCAGTGGTGTGGTGTAGAGGCTACCATAACAGTGCAGTAGAGTAGAGAGGCTGAGTGAGGCAGTGGTGTGGTGTAGAGGCTACCGTAACAGTGTAGTAGAGTAGAGAGGCTGAGTGAGGCAGTGGTGTGGTGTAGAGGCTACCGTAACAGTGCAGTAGAGTAGAGAAGCTGAGTGAGGCAGTGGTGTGGTGTAGAGGCTACCGTAACAGTGCAGTAGAGTAGAGAGGCTGAGTGAGGCATGGACCACTGGCCTGATTCAGAAGGAACTGCAGGTGTGCTATGTGCTCATTAAAGCCATGAATTACATCAACAGCTCCCTCCCTCCATCTCCTCCAGTCCTCTGCCTCTGTTCTCCTCTGAAAGGAAAAGGGGGAGGAGGGGTTACAAAGTGTGGGTTGTGATGTAATGATCCAGAATGTAGTGATCGATGCTGATGGATGGTTCTCTGGTTGCAGTGCCTGACTTCCAGGAGCAGGACATCTTCCTGTGGAGAAAGGACACGGGCTACGGGTTCCGGATCTTGGGAGGGAACGAGCCAGGAGAGCCTGTGAGTTGGAGGATTCAACCACACACTAACATCACACGGTGCATTCTGAAAGTATTCAGACCCCTTTACTTTTTCCACATGTTGTTAGGTTACAGCCTTATTCTAAAATGGATTAAATAGTTTTTTCCCCCTCATCAGTCTACATACAATACCCCATAATGACAAAGCAAAAACTGGTTTTCATACATTTTTGCAAATTATGTATAAAAAAAACTGAAATATCACATTTACATGAGTATTCAGACCCTTGACTCAGTTCTTAGGTATGACGCTATAAGTTTGGACAAATCTATATTTGGGGAGCTTCTCCCATTCTTCTCTGCAGATCCTCTCAAGCTCTGTCAGGTTGGATGGGGAGCGATGCTGCACAGCTATTTTCAGGTCTCCAGAGATGTTCGATCGGGTTCAAGTCTGGGCTCTGGCTGGGCCACTCAAGGACATTCACAGACTTGTACCGAAGCCACTCCTGCATTGTCTTGGCTGTGTGCTTAGGGTAATTGTCCTGTTGGAAGGGGAACCTTCACCCCAGTCTGAGGTGCTGAGCACTCTGGAGCAGGATTTCATCAAGGATCTCTCTGTACTTTGCTCCGTTCATCTTTCCCTTGATCCTAACTAGACTCCCAGTCCATGACGCTGAAAAACATAATGCTGCACCACCATGCTTCACCGTAGGGATGATGTCTGGTTTCCTCCAGACGTGACGCTTGGCATTCAGGCCAAAGAGCAACCTTGGTTTCATCAGACCAGAGAATCTTGTTTTTCATGGTCTGAGAGTCTTTAGGTGCCCTTTGGCAAACTCCAAGCGGGCTGTCATGTGCCTTTTACTGAGGAGTGGCTTCCGTCTGGCCACTCTACCATAAAGGCCTGATTGGTGGAGTGCTGCAGAGATGGTTGTCATTCTGGAAGGTTCTACTATCTCCATAGAGGAACTCTGAAGTTCTTTCAGAGTGACCATTGGGTTCTTTGTCACCTCCCTGACCAAGACCCTTCTCCCCCGATTGCTCAGTTTGGCTTGGCGGACAGCTCTAGGAAGAGTCTTGGTGGTTCCAATTGTCTTCCATATAAGGAGGAGGAAGGCCACTGTGTTCTTGGGGACTTTCAATGCTGAATAAAAATTTTAGTACACTTCCCGAGATCTGTGCCTCGAAGCTCTACAGACAATTCCTTCGACCTCATGGCATGGCTTTTGTTCTGACATGCACTGTCAACTGTGGGACATTATATAGACAGGTGTCTGCTTTTCCAAATCATGTCCAATCAATTGAATTTAACACAGATGGACTCCAGTGAAGTTGTAGAAACATCTCAAGGATGATCAATAGAAACAGGATGCACCTGAGCTCAATTTCGAGTCTCATAACAAAGGGTCTGAATAATTATGTTAAGTTTATTTTCTTTAATATATATATATAATTTTGAAAACATTTCTAAAAACCTGTTTTCGCTTTTTCATCATAGAGTATTGTGAGTAGATTGATGAGGGGGGGGAAATTATTGAATCCATTTCAGAATAAGGCTGTAATGTAACAACATGTGGAAAAAGGGAAGTGCTCTGAACACTTTCCGAATGTACTGTATATCTATACTCTCTCAATAGGTATTTTAAATTCAGTTGAAAAATAATACACCTTTCAACAGATTCTAAGTACCTAGTTATTGGTCTTGGACATTTATTATGAGACTTCTCAGTTTATTATTACAAATATTTAGGATAGAGTTGTATATATTTTTAGCGTCTTTGTGTGCCATATTTTACTGTCTAATTGATGGTTGTAAACTCCTCTGTTGGAGCCAGATGAATCAACTACAGCAGCAGTGTCGGTCTGCGTGTGGTGGTGGTTGACGTCTCAGCTCGGTTCTGTTGCTTCACTTGCTCTTTCATCTCCTTGCTGCAGCCTCAATCAGAGAGAAGAATATCTATCCCCGACACTTTATTCCCCTTTTAAAGAGGCCAAGTTGTTTGTTCTTGTGAGCTGGTCTGTACAGCTTTTGAAGAAGGAAAATAATGACACACAAGAGATTTAGACCAGGCTGTGCAGCCAAGCGGCGAAAGAGGAGAGGAGACGTACTAGCCAGCTTTCTAGCTGGACCTGGTGTGTTAGTGCTGCCAGAAAGTGTTGTACTAAAATGATCTTACCTAAGAGGTAGAGTATTCTTCAACAAACTTTAATATCTCATGCTGATGTTCTGTCACGGCGTGCTGTTGATTGATCAACAACCTCTTCTGTCCTCTTCTGTCCTCTCCTTTTCTTTCATTCTCTCACCTCCTCCCACCGCCTCTTTTCCTCCCCCTCTCCTACCCTCTCCCTCTTCTACCCTCTCCTACACTCTCCTCCCCCTCTCCTCCCGCTCTCCTCCCCTCTCCCTCTCCTACCCTCTCCTACACTCTCCTCCCTCTCCTACCCTCTCCTCTCCTACCCTCTCCTCCCCCTCTCTTACCCTCCCCTCTCCTCTCCCTCTCCTCCCCTCTCCCCAGATCTACATAGGGCACATAGTGAAGTACGGGGCGGCGGATGAGGACGGGCGCCTGCGTTCGGGGGATGAGCTCATCTGTGTGGACGGCACGGCGGTGGTGGGGAAGTCTCACCAGCTGGTGGTACAGCTGATGCAGCAGGCTGCCAAGCAGGGCCACGTCAACCTCACCGTGCGACGGAAGACCGGCTACGGCGGTAAGGGAACACAGCAGCTAGTTAAATCTAAGTTTCACTTAGATACTCTTATCCAGAGTGAACACATTCAAATAACAGCTACATGATATGAGCATCAGAAGTGATTTGTGTGACCTTGTCTTTCAACAGCAAGAGATGGAGAGAAATCTGTGGTAGCAGTGTTGGCTTTAATCAGACACTGTAATTTGATAGGTTGTCTGCCAGTCATTTTACCGGTAATTCTGTCTTCTCTGCACATTGCTTAATGATCATGGTAGAATCTTATGTAGAACAGAATTCGATAATCTGTCTCAGAATGTTCCTATTTCAAATATAGCACAAACAGCAGATGAGCAGCTGTCTGTGCAGTAGTACAATCAACAGCAGTCTATGCAGAAACATCAGAGCAATCCACTGCTCCAGGCTCCATGTTTCTTTTCCATCAGAGCAGTGAAGGGCCCGAGGACAGGGCTGCTATTTGAAGGGTCGCCCCGCTGCTCTTCAAAAGTCCATGGCTGTGTGGGGAAACATTTATCAGAGGCCCTCAACGCGCCCAGCCTGGCTCTGCCCTTCAGCAGGATAAATACAGTTCCTTAAACGTGATGAAGAGGGTCCCAACCTTCCCCCGCTCCCGCCACGCGCCAGCCTGCCTGTCAGCCACTGATGAGAGCGTCCAGACCGAGGGCATCATGGTTGTCAGAGGGATGAAGCACTGCCTCAATGCCAGGAAACCTTCCGCTGTGATGCAATCCATATCTTTAGATGTTTTTGGGAGGAATAGATGAAAGTGTGGCTGTTAGAGCAGCATGCTCCCTGTAGACCTGCTTCATGCTACCAGTGTGATCATTACGCCAGGCTGAGTGGGTAGAGAGGAGCACCGGTGTCAATGTTGATTAGCAAAATATTTTATTTAGTGTTTCTTTTAGTGTTATGAGCTGTGTGCTATTACTGTAAAGTACCTGTGTCAATTCCTCCTCAGGGTCTAAAGGGGAGGGCGAGGTGCCCCCGTCCCCAGCCTCGTCCCACCACAGCAGCACACAGGCCCCCTCCCTGACAGAGGAGAAGCGGACCCCCCAGGGCAGCCAGAACTCCCTCAACACGGTCAGCTCCGGCAGTGGCTCCACCAGTGGCATCGGCAGCGGAGGGGGCGGGGGGGGCTCGGGTAGCACCGTGGTCAACACTGCCCTGCAGCCCTACGATGTGGAGATCCGCCGCGGAGAGAACGAGGGCTTCGGATTTGTGATTGTCTCTTCTGTGTCCCGACCCGAGTCTGGCACCACCTTTGGTAACACCCGTCTTCTCTAACTTTCTGTACTTAAATATAGGTACAGTAGCACATATGCATGTACTGTATACACACACACACACACACACACACACACAAAGGTTCCTCTCAATATACAGTAGAACATATCTTTTTTGTAACTAATCACTCTTTGACTACTGGGTACTGTCCCTCTACTTCTATGCAAATGAGTTTGTTAATATCCCATATTTCTGGTGAATAGCTTTCATCCTCATTCTTCCATCTTCTAGCGAGTGGTGTTCCTCTTCTATTTTCTTTCATTTTGTCAAGCAGAGACACTGAAACCCAAAGAACTGGAATATTTATACTATCTTTCATAATTGATCACAAGTAAGAGCATGTTGCATAATATCCTGTATAATTCAGATGCTCTTTTAATAAGGGGAAGAGTGTTGTGATATTGTAAGTGGGATCATTTGTAGATGGATAGAACCTCTCCCACTGTCCTCCCGCTCTGCTTGTCCCTCAGCATGCCCCGTTGTCTGCTCTGGTGTCTTTCGCTGTGGTGTGTATTCTGCCTGTAACTGCAACAGAGAGATCTCGCTGCCACGCTCCGTACCTACCTGACCAGTCCTCAGGGTGTCTCTCTGGGTTGGGTGTGCTGAAACACTGCTTAACGTAACTCTCGCTGGGCGTCAAACGACCAGGCAAAGCACATCTTCATGTACTGAAGTGGAAGGCGTTGGCAAGTTTGTACCATTTTGTTTATCTTCCAGGCTTCATATCAAAGAGGAGCGCATTGGTTATTGATCAATAGTGTAGAGACATTACATTTGATCTGTATGGATCCCAATTACTCTGACACCGATATATCTATCCATCCTCTCTTAGCTCGTTAAACCAACAGATCCTTCTGCGGTGAAACCAACAAAGCTTCTAGTTTGTTCAGAACTCAATGAGTTGAGCATTACAGATTTGTTCTTGACTAGAGTTACTGACAGCAGAGGGAGGAAACAGACTTGATTTAGTCTTTGTAGTTCCATGAATGAAGAAGAGGAAGAGAGATGGAGAGGGATGGAGGAGATATGTTTTATATTTCTCTGTAATGATTGAGAGGCATTCTCTAGTAGGGTAGAAGCCTTTGTGCCGCTGAGGATTGTGGGTAGGAGAAGACCCGAGGGCCCTTGGCAGAGAAGTTGTCTGTGTTGTCTGTACGTTTGTAATCTAGGCTGCAGCTGCAGGTGTCTGTCTCATCAGAGCTGAAAGTTGACATAGTTTCCTCATTATTAGGTTTCAGCTGTACAAGGGATGTCAGGAGAGATTCACTAATGCAAATAGAAGACCGTGTCCTTTGGAGCAGCACTAGTACATACTGTTGACAGAGAGAGATGCTCAGTGACACCTTGAGTATTTAGCATGGAGTCCTAATTCATTTGAATGCAGTACATATAGACTATGTAAAGGCATTTTTCATTCAACATTCCCTCTCACTTGACCAATGCTTTCCACTTCTCACGGGAGATTCAGGCACAGTCTGTTGGCACTTGGCCTCGTGGCTTTGGTGAATTAACCCTTAACCTTCTGTCTTCCTTTCTCTCTCTTCTCCTCTTCTTCCTCTGTCCCTATTTCTTCTTATTCTCTCTCTCTCTCTCTCTCTCTCTTTTCAAACAATACCCCCACCACCAACAATGTCACATCACACACACTATGAATCACACAAACGCAAAAAGCTGGAAATGCATGTGTGGCCATGCCCCACAAAATAGGTCGTATTATTGAGGGGAGCCCTGCGGACCGCTGTGGGAAGCTGAAGGTGGGAGACCGTATCCTGGCCGTCAACGGCTGCTCCATCACCAACAAGTCCCACTCGGACATCGTCAACCTGATCAAGGAGGCCGGGAACACGGTCACGCTGAGGATCATTCCTGGAGACGGTAAGACAGAACCCTGTTTCTGGAGAGCCTGTATGTTTTCTTTTCAACCCTAATCTAGAACAACTAGTTGTACTAATTAGCTGGTTGGTTATAATTAGGGTTGGGGTGACAATCTACAGGAGGGTTACAGTAGCTCTCCAGGAACAGGATTGGGCAGATCTAGACCTAAAACTGTAGATTTCAGCAGCTGGGATCAACCTGCGTCATAGGATTATTTGTGCATTGCATCAGTTATGTCAACTTGTATTGTATTGGAATGTACAGTATACACCTTTTGCTAGAAGAAAGCCTATCTCAGTACATCACCGTCACAGCGTTTTTACATTTCCAGTGTTCTAGTTAGTCTGATCACCCCCGCGATGTTGACAGAGCTGCTTCTCTTGGATGGGAGGGAACTTTCTAGTGCAGTCGTGCATTTCACATTCTCCTGAAACATTCTAGAGTAATTCAGCTGTCAGAGGCTGTAACGGTGTGTGCGTTTGTGTCTTTCTTGGGGCTAAGAGCTCTTGTTACACTGCACTGACAGATCACCCTGGCATGCTGTTTGATTAAGTGAGAGATGCAGGGAGAACGCCAGTGTAAACACTAGTCTTTGTCAACCTGCATGTTGGCGAAATTGTCCATGTTGCTGCTGTTTGGACTGTTTTTACGGTTGAAAGCCTTTTTCTGAAGAGACATGATTATACTGAGCCACAATTGTTTTGAGAAAGTGAGAAAGGCTGGGAAGGGGGTGGGGAGGGAGGAAGGGAAAGCGCAATGGAACGAGGAAAGTGGGAGAGAAGGAGTACGGGATGAGAGATGCAGAGATTGAGGGAGGAAAAGAGAGGGAGGGAGTGTGTGAGGATGGAACCTCGGCTGCAGGCAGTTGACACCAGGGGTTGGAACCAAAATTATTTATCAATCGTTTCGTTCTGAAACGAACCACATATTTTGTTGTTCTGTTCCACTGTTCTGACCAGAAAAATACAGTTCTGAACCAGTTCAACCCCCAAAAAGTACTGGTTTACATCGTTCCTTTTTTATCCTGTGATATCAACAGTTTACACTGAGCTCATTAAATTACTTTACCAATCAGTGAGGATAGATCAGGTGGATCTATGGACAGACAAGTGTAGCCTATGGCACAAGATGTGACTGAAATTGTACGGGCGGGGAGAGAGCGAGAGAGGGTTAAGGAGCAGGAATCAATCGCTGGGCATCTTGTTATGACATGCATTATCTGAATTAGATCCACAGAATTATACCTAGGAGCGGCTTCCATGAAGGAACTTCGAGAATCCTTTGAGCTAGCTAACTAACAAGCTTGAGCTAGTAAGTGAACACGCTTGTGTGTGCAGAGCAGCATCAGAATTAAAAACACGTTTTACCTTTTTTGTAGTTAATAAATCCAATGTTAAACTTGATAACTAGGCCTATAGTATCCCAAACAAGCATTGAAAATATTATATTATGTGTTTATTTAAGGGTTACGGTCAAGCATGCGTCATTGATTACACAAATGATGCCATATGATGTGATTAGATGAAAGCCATGAGTATAGCACTTCCTCCGGTCCAGGCTTCCGTATATCCCTGTTTGAATCAATTCTAGATAGAAAATGTAATGGCCCTGCTACTCTATAGCTATCGGTGTTCCAGCATCAGCCAACCGTCAGCCGCTGAGGAAATGCTTCCTTTGAAATCAATGAAAGCTGTTTCACTGCCCGTGTTGCGCTCGGGTTGCGTCACTTCCAATGGCAGCGTCCATGCTCAAGAATCGGCGAGATTCAAATCTTGATGGCTGTCGCGGTCATTCGCTCTATCTTGTGAATAGAAATAATGAGAAATAAAGTTCATTTTGGTTGCATATGGCCTCGACTATACACAACTTGTTATTTCACGAAGATTTATGAAGTCAAGAAGCTACTACTGCTAGCTAGCTACATTAAATAGCTAGGTTCACAATGTAAACAAAAGCAACTTGTGTAATTAGAGGATCATTAAGTAAAACGACTAGCAGTAATTTAATGAGTACTGGACCAAAGCTATTGGACTTACGCATAATGAATGAATATGGTACTATACAGTAGGGGAAAATAGAATGAAGACGCTCTCAAAACTACACGCTCTGTGTAGCAGGTAGAACGTCACATTTACACAACGCTGAATGGCTTATGAAGGGTAGTGCAGCTGCTCTTTCCAATTTTTTCTCCCTTTGTATTTTGCATGGTTCAGTCTTCGGGCCCCTGACTCTCCTGCTCTCTTTCTCTCTCCTTCTCTCGCTCCCTCTCTCTCATCAGAGTCCTCTAATGCATCACTGCTGACCAACGCTGAGAAGATCGCCACTATAACAACTACTCACACAGCTCAACAACAGGCTACACCTGAGCCCAGGTGAGAGGGATTATGTGATACATGTTACGCAATTAGGTCCTACATACATGTATGCCTATTACCAAAGATTTTTTTATCAATATTTTGTCATCTTTCTCATTCCAGAAACAACACCAAACCAAAACAGGAGTCCTCTTTTGAGTTCAAATCCCCCCAGGCCCCTCCTCCCCCTGCCCCAACAACACAACCTCCAGCCCAGGTAAGGATCTGTCCAGCATTGCCAAGGCCCACCTGTCTCCAACTGGCAAGCCTGCAGGCCAAATTTGTATTATTATTATTATTTTTAATTCGACATGCGACTGTAAAAACACCAGGAAGTCATGATTTTAACCTTCTTGCGGTCAATTTGCAGTCTACAAATTATTCGTAGTTATGTTCCAGCCCCACGACCATCCCCTCAAGTACAAAATCGGCCTGTGGCTGAATCTAGATGACGATCCCTGCCCTACAGCAATGTGTTCCCTCTTAAGTGTTTGTCACACTAGGGAGATGCTTTATTCTGATATCATATTGATTAGTTCCTGAACAGAGCAGGGAGGGAGGGTGTTGAGTCTGTGTCCTTGGCAGTGCCCTTGTAGTGTCTGTGGCTCTGTGTGCCCTCTCTGCCTGCCTCAAACCACCCCATAGTCCAATCCATCTATTATTCATTTCACCCACCACCACTCTCGAAGTCCGATCAAATAGGTGTGACTTTCCTTAAGGTGGCATTCGTCCCCACACTGAAATACGAGCCATCCGCAGACAGACGCACACTGGCAAGTCTAGCCACCGCTGAATCACCAGTCTGACATTGCCGTGTGTATGTGTGTGTTTTTTCCTCAGGATGCTGGCTTCTACTCGGTGGACCTGGAGAGAGAGAACAAAGGTTTTGGGTTCAGCCTGAGAGGAGGTCATGAGTACAACATGGACCTGTATGTGCTGAGATTAGCCGAGGATGGAGCAGCTGTACGCAATGGCAAGATGAAGGTATGTATGACCCCCATAGAAATCTAAAGTTGATGCATCATATGTATTCCACTCATATAGTTTACCATTCCCCTGAGTCCTACATGGTTAATTGATTTCCTTTATTATTTGTGAGTATGTGATGTATGTAAATAACATTGAATGTTAGCAAGGGCATCTGTCAGGGAGGTGTGTGTGTCACTGTTCTGAGCAGGGCATGTTAGATGAGGTATGAATAGGCCCAGGTTCTGTGAGGCGGAGAGAGGTGTCAGTAGGAGACCCATTTCTGTACAAGTGGAATTCCCCCGACGGAGAGAACACTGACAGATAACTTGAGGCGCAGAGGGAAGAAAAGAGAATTAGAACAGCATTCTCCCTCTTTCTGTCTCTGCATGCATGAGGCAAACCTACAGTTCTTTGACACAATTTATTTTCCTTTTGTACCATTGTGGATTTATAGAAAGTATGCCTTCACAGCAGACAGAGTAGTTGTTCTTTACGTTTTAACTATACTCTAACCTTTCTCCCTCTGGCACTTCTTATGTTCCCCACTGTCACCTTTTTCATACGTTTTGTTCCCTCCTGCCTTTTTTCCTCCCCTGTTCACCCCCTCTGCCCTTCTCTCCTCCTCCCCTGTTCACCCCCTCTGCCCTTCTCTCCTCCTCCCCTTGTCCCTTTCCTCCCCTGTTCACCCCCTCTGCCCTTCTCTCCTCCACCCCTGTTCACCCCCTCTGCCCTTCTCTCCTCCTCCCCTTGTCCCTTTCCTCCCCTGTTCACCCCCTCTGCCCTTCTCTCCTCCTCCCCTTGTCCCTTTCCTCCCGATCCTCACCCCTCTGTCCTTAACACTCTGTCCCCATCTTTGTCTCACCCCACTACCTTCCACTCTTCTCCTCTCCCTCCTCCAACGTCTCCCTCTCTCCTTCAGGTGGGAGATGAGATCTTGGAGATAAACGGTGAGAGCACCAAGGGCATGAAGCACGCCCGCGCCATCGAACTGATTAAAAACGGCGGTCGCCGCGCCCGCCTAGTCCTCAAACGGGGCGACGGCTCGGTGCCTGAATATGGTGGGTCAATCTACGAAAACATTCCCTTTTCCCCCGTCTTCACCCCCTGAGCGCACACACACACTCCCCGTGGGGGAGGGACGGGTTAGGTATACGAGAGGACGCCTGTCTCCTCTCCTGTCCTGCTATGTCCTGTGCTGTGCTCTGGGCCTTCCACTGACTTCCACTGTCCACTGGGTGTGTCTGGTTTTGCTCCCTTCGGGTCTGGGTCAACTGCTGTCACCTTTTAACCTTCTGCTGTGTGTCACTGAGCGGGGCTCGGCTTGGGGAGCAGGGCTTTCTGGGACGCCCCAAGGATGATTGTGGTGTATGTAACCCCTTGGGAAAAAGAGGGTCACATGGAAAGAAAGAAAAAACAATGAAAGAACTTTGAGGAGAGAAAAAAAATCTAAAAAGATGAGTGTTTCTAAATGTGGATATACAGTATGTTTATTGAGTCCTTGCTGAAGTATATTTTTAGTGTAATAAAAGAAAAATAACTTGATCTATTGCATCCCGTGTTAAACTGGGAAATGCTCTCTGGTTGGATTGCATCTCCAATATGGCGTAATGGACATATTTATGGTATTTATTGAAGGTGAATGTAAGCTACTGAGTTTAGGACTTCAGTCGAGACTGTCTTGAAATGAGAGCATTCTAATACTTTCTACCATTTCATTGGGAAATTCACATTACTTTGTTTGACATATTCACAAATCCATGGATTTATTCTCACCTACTGTGTAACTGTCATTGGAAAACTGTGATTCTGGAGACTCTGCTCATTCCTGACAATTCAACTCAATTCAGCTCCACCTCTACAGACATTTTTGTAACTAAAAAAAGAAACATTTTTACAAGTATTTTTGTTCATGTACAGAGCCATGAATCAACCCACATATTCATCTCCAAAGTATATTGCTGCATGAAGTTGTCGAAGTTTAAATCCAAATGTTTATTTTATTTTTGTCAATTTTCCATAATATTTATGGTATATTTCATTTTAATTGTATTGATCTGTTAATTGATAGTCACAATTCATCTTATAGCATTTTTGATTTTGGAAAATGTTGTCCTTTTATTCATGTCTTTTGTTGCTCTGAGAATATGCTGTCTTTCCTGCACCAATAAGACATCTCTGTGAGGTTGTATATTATACTTATTTTTTGTATTTTTAGTTTCCACTCTTTGTCACTTATTTTCTGTTGGCAATGTAAACGGCTTCATACTGTGTCGTGTGTGCATCTCGCTGTCACTATGGGGTTGGTGTCACGTGTGTGCTTGGTTCCAGAACTTTTCACTCAAGGATGGTGTTATTTCCTGGACTGTCTCTTTCTCTGAATGATTAAATGTTCAAATAAACACCTTTTCCATTGAAAAATAAACTGCCTAATGTTTTAGTAATCTAAACCCTTTGCCTCTTTCTCTTTTTCTCTACCTTTCCTTTTGTTTCGCTGGGCTCTTCCTTCCTTCAGAGATGGTTGCTCCCCATCTCACCGCATGTATGAGATCCTCTAATGACAAGCTGGGAGATCCTAGTTCCTACCAAAATCAGACCATGGTTTGTAGCTGTCCTCTCCATCTCTCTCCTCCGGTCTCGCTCTCTCTCTCTCTCTCTCTCTCTCTCTCTCTCTCTCTCTCTCTCTCTCTCTCTCTCTCTCTCTCTCTCTCTCTCTCTCTCTTTCTCTCTCTCTCGCTGTGTGCTGTGGCCTCAACTCACCCGTACCGTGCCTCTGCTCTCCATGCATAAGAATCCATTCACCCAGAATGCATTGCCAATACCGCCGCCGCTGTTGTCATGCTGACCAGTAAGAATGGATTCATACATTCCACCTTTCTCATTCAACCTCTGGGCATGGCGTGTTCACTGCTGACATGGCGTCTCCAACGCATCCGTTTGATTCATGTCACATTGGTTTGGTGATAGTGGTTGTGGGATATTGGTAAGGTTTTTGTCTTTTCTAGACATTTACTCAACCAATCAATCCCTCCTCTACTGCTGTTTCTCTCCTCTCTTCAAGCTATTTACTATTTAGTTGTCTAGTTAGTATCTGTGGTTAGTCCTTTAATGACCGTAGCATTGGAGATAAAACTAGATCCAAGTAGAGTTACTAAGACTTTTAGAAGCTGTCTTGTGACACTTTGATTACCATCCCATGTGGTTTATTTAAAGATCGGGTGAGGTGGTTAGAGTCCGGTAAGAACCAATAGCACCGCAGTCACGTAATGACGATCAATAGTCTCTTATCTCCTTGATTAGTCCCTAAAACCATTCCGTACACCTCCTTTATCCAGGGTGCTGAGCCAACTCCCTGCATTCTTTATGGAGTCCAATCTGTGAAACTAATTTACAACCACAATGTTGTTTCCGAAACCAATCACGCTCATACATTATTTACATCATTACTCAATTCAAAAACTCATCTTGGTTTTGTTAGCTGCATTAAATATTGATCTCACATCGAAGGCATCGCCTGAGCATGAACGAGTGATGTCAAACTATCTCAATCAGCATCAACACCATGCAGCACGCAGCATTTTAACCAACCGTTGGTCCCCTACAGCTCATTTAAGCCGGACTGTTCCACCAGTCCTTGTATAGTACGTTGCTGCTTTTGGCTCATACATAGCAATACTAATAACTCACCATCAGCTGTGGCTGTGCATCCAAATGGAGAATTGATATAGCCGTGTTTGTTTGCTGACATTAACATTAGAATTGGCAGTGTTACAAATAATGTTAGCAGCCTGGTTATTGGTCACAATAGTTGATCTAGTCTAGTCAGGAGGGAGTCTGTGAGAGCAATGTGTTTCATCCAGCAACCTGTGTTGTATGTCATGTTCTATTCCAGACCCCAGCATCGACGGTGCCGGCACAGCCGCAGGGGTACAAAACGCTTCGGAAGTGAGCCCCCTGCCCTACAACAACGCACCATCGGACACCAACGCACCAGTCCCTCACAAACCATCACGGAGCAAGAACAAGAAGGGCCACCACCATTCCAAACACCGATCCCCGGAAAAGAAGAGCCAGGGAGGGGCGTCTGGGGAGACAAGGGCCTCCAAGCAGTCCAAGAAAAAAGTTGACAAGAGCCAGAGGTCTGGCGGGGATACCCACGGCACTCACCACCGAGGACACCACTCCCCGAATAAGGGCCGTAGCCGGGCCCGCAGCGCAGAGAACACCCTAGACAGTAGACACAGCCAAGGGCACCACAACACCCACCGCTCTCCCTACAGGTCCACTCACCGCAATCGGTCCCCCTATGGCCACCGGTCCCCCTACCGCTCCCCCCACCGCTCACACCACCACTCCCCCACCCGCTACCGCCGTACCCAATCCTCAGACCCCTACTGGCAGCCCTCCCTAGACAGACAGCGACACAGAGAGCCAGAGAGGCCCAACGGGGAGAAGGCACCAGTGCTGAGGAAGCCTCCTGGCCCTGTGCCCAGCCCCTTCCTGGATGAGAGCCTCCTACAGGAGCCCCCAGCCCTGGACCGGCTCAACAGGGAGGTCACGCGACTGAGGGAGTCCAGAGAGGAGCACCTGTTTGGGGAGGACAGCCTTCTGCTGAGGGCCTCCAACCTGGAGCGTGACTACAGAGGAGACAGCCTGTTATCTGCTACTGCCCGTGGCCAGAGAGGGGAGATCCTTCCCAGGGTCCACACCCCTGAGTCAGACAGCGCCTACAAGAGGTACAGCTCACTGCTGAGGGGCCGCTCGCCTGAGAGGGTGGAGAGAGAGCCGCGCTCCCCAGACCCCCACCATAGAGCCCGTAGCCTGGGCCGAGACATTTCACCTGTCGGAAGCTTCAGAGAACCGGAGGAGGAGGAAGCGGCAGCACCCAGACTGAAGGAGTATTACAGCACACTTAAGTCTAATGCCAGCCGTGCTTCCAAAGCTCTCCCGGAGCCCAAGCGGAAGGCCCATAAAGATGGCACCAAAGACCTGAGCATCTGATGGGTCATCTGCTATAACACAACCAGCCTCCCTTCCAACTCCCCACAGCAACACAGTTCCCCCTCACCACTCAGCTCTACTCTTCACACAGCAGAACACACCTGGACCTTGGATGAACCAAATGTATTGATTATATGACATTCCTGCTTTCCTACTAGACAGTGATTCCAAAACCTATCAACTTTTTCTGTTTGTTGGATTTTTTGGGGGGTCGTTAGTTGGTTAAGCATTGTATATTTATCCGAATTTTGCAGAAAATGTAAAACTGAAAAAAACAATGATGTGCCTAACAGTTATTTTAATGAGTGTATTTTTCTTTTGTCTTTGTTTGATATGAGATGAGTGTTTTCTCAGCCGAAAGTGGTATGTACTTTTCCACTGAGCCCAAGGAGGTAGGCATTACACAGCCCCAGTGACTGGTGCCACTGACACAGATGCTGTGCATGTCTTTACGGTTTCAATGTCTTCTCTTTTCTTTCTCTCCCCCAGTGCCACTGTTTTTAGACATTTGACCAGACTATAGCACAAGCCTGCATTTGTTTGTATATTTTTGGACAGTGTGCAGTATGTGTAAATTCAGAGGTGATCATTTTAAACAAATGAAGGGGAGAATAAAGTTGAACTATGATGATGATGATGATGATAAAATTAAAATAATATATCAAACATATCTTCTGTTTTTGGTATTATTGTATTAGAATGAATCAGTGGAAATGTGGAACATTTAGATGCGAGTCTTGCGTCTTATTACTACATCAAGACTTTACCAATATGTAATGTGGCCGATATCCCAAGAGATGACAAAATGGTAGAGTAGTAATATAATACCTCAAAACAAAGTAAAGCGTTGTTATTTTGGATCTGTCTGTTTTATAAACCAGTGTGGTTCTTTGCTCTCTGTTCTTCAAATGAGAGAGGAAGAAAGCTGTGTCCTCAGATGTCAAGACGATGACAGGAGCCAGTGGATGGGGACACCAAGGTCATGTTCTCATACTCCCAGACCACAGACAGAAAGTGATGCAGACAGGGGCCACTGAGGTTTTCCTTTAATGAACCTATCAGCTGTCAGCTTCAGGGCGGGCAGGTTGACGATGGAATGATGTTAGATAGATAGAACTTATTGAAAACATGTTCATGGCCTGGTGCATAAAGTTGTCTCATAATGAAAACTTCTATTTTAAAGATGTGCTTAGATAAGCCTTAGAATATTGGCTGAATTGCAAATAATTTCAGTCAATTATCATTTTACTTGTTAATAACTAGGCTTAATCTGGGTCTGTTTAACTACATGGCAAGATACATAAGGAACATGCCAGTTTCTTATAATAACCTGTAAAAAATATTGTCACTTTGATGCTTAAAAAGCATATCTCTGTACCATGACAGTATTCAATCAGATAATTGCACCCACACAGCCTCTGTCATTAATCACTATTAATACAATCTTTTTTGCCAATTTGTGCATATTTGGATATTTAGAGTTCATATAATATTCACAACATTGTTTAAATTTAAGGATATTCAATTGCCTGCTTAGCCTGAAGGCACTTAGAGATTTGGTTACGGAAATATTATAATGAGTGTGTAGTGAATTTGTGATGAAACGATCACATTTTTCAGAGGCCTCCAGCTAGTCCTGTAAACGTGTTTAATGGGACACACATTCACACCGGTGGGCTCCAGATAGAATGTCCAACTGTAGAAGTTGAGTTGTGGAATGTCTCTGTGCGGACAACAGTATTCTCTAATATTAATGATGTCATCAGTGTGTGAGGTTCCTGCAGCTTCTGAAGGTCTCCTCTCATTTAGTAAATAGGGCTTTACTGCATGTTAACACCACTGATCAATGTTTAAAGACTCAATTCATGTTTTTGTCAAGCCAAATATAACGATCTGTCTAGGTTGATGGTGACATGATGAGTCGACCAACCAAAACATGGTACTTTACAGTTTCCCATTTATACAAAAATGGAAATAAAATCTTGATAAATGTGGCCTAGCAAATCAAACTGTATTTGTCACATGCGCCGAATACAAGTGTAGACCTTACCGTGAAATGCGTACTTACAAGCCCTTAGCCAACCGCGTAGTTCGAGAAGAGTTAAGAAAAAAATAATACAAATTAACACAATACATTAACAAGAACGAGGCTACAGTTGAAGTCGGAAGTTTACATACACTTAGGTTGGAGTCATTACAACTCGTTTTTCAACCACTCTACAAATTTCTTGTTAACAAACTGTCGTTTTGGCAAGTCGGTTAGGACATCTACTTTGTGCATGACACAAGTAATTTTTCCAACAATTGTTTACAGACAAAGTTAATTATAAGTGAAATAATCTGTCACAATTCCAGTGGGTCAGAAGATTACATACACTAAGTTGACTGTGCCTTTAAACAGCTTGGAAAATGACAGAAAATTATGTCATGGCTTTAGAAGCTTCTGATAGGCTAATTGACATAATTTGAGTCAATTAGAGGTGTACCTGTGAATGTATTTCAAGGCCTAACTTCAAACTCAGTGCCTCTTTGCTTGACATCATGGGAAAATCAAAAGAAATCAGCCAAGAACTCAGAAAAAAAATTGTAGACCTCCACAAGTCTGGTTCATTCATGGGAGCAATTTCCAAATGCCTGAAGGTACCACGTTCATCTGTACAAACAATAGTACGCAAGTACAAACACCATGGGACCACGCAGCCATCATACCGCTCAAGAAGGAGACGCGTTCAGTCTCCTAGAGATGAATGTACTTTGGTACGAAAAGTGCAAATCAATCCCAGAATAACAGCTAAGGACCTTGTGAAGATGCTGGAGGAAACGGGTACAAAAGTATCTATATCCACAGTAAAACGAGTTCTATATCGGCTTAACCTGAAAGGCTGCTCAGCAAGGAAGAAGCCACTACTCCAGAACCGCCATAAAAAAGCCAGACCGGTTTGCAACTGCACATGGGGACAAAGATCATACTTTTTGGAGAAATGTCCTCTGGTCTGATGAAACAAAAATAGAACTGTTTGGCCATAATGACCATTGTTATGTTTGGAGGAAAAAGGGGGATGCTTGCAAGCTGAAGAACACCATCCCAACAGTGAAGCATGGAGGTGGCAGCATCATGTTGTGGGGGTGCTTTGTTGCAGGACGGACTGGTGCACTTCACAAAATAGATGGCATCATGAGGCTGGAAAATTAGGTGGATATATTGATGCAACATTTCAAGACATCAGCCAGGAAAATCTTGGTTGCAAATGGGTCTTCTAAATGGACAATGACCCCAAGCATGCTTCCAAAGTTGTGGCAAAATGGCTTAAGGACAACAAAGTCAAGGTATTGGAGTGGCCATCCCAATGCCCTGACCTCAATCATATAGAACATTTGTGGGCAGAACTGAAAAGGCGTGTGTGAGCAAGGAGGCCTACAAACCTGACTCCGTTACACCAGCTCTGTCAGGAGGAATGGGCCAAAATTCATCCAACTTATTGTGGGAAGCTTGTGGAAGGCTACCTGAAACGTTTAACCCAAGTTCAACAGTTTAAAGGCAATGCTACCAAATACTAATTGAGTGTATGTAAACTTCTGACCCACTGGGAATGTGATGAAAGAAATAAAAGCTGAAATAAATCATTCTCTCTACTATTATTCTGACATTTCAATTCCTTAAAATAAAGTGGTGATCCTACCTGACCTAAGACAGGGATTTGTTTACTAGGGTTAAATGTCAGGAATTGTGAAAAACTGAGTTTAAATGTATTTGGCTAAGGTGTATGTAAACTTTCGACTTCAACTTTGTATACAGGTGGTACCGGTATCGAGTCCATGTGCGGGAGTACAGGTTAGTCACTATGCATTAATGAACATGGATATAAAATCTAAATCGATTTCATTCTACATACAGGTTTTGATGCAGTTTTGTTTCCGAATTTATCGTTTTCTGTGTTAATGTAATTTTTTACAATTAACAAAATGTCAAATATTTCTCCCAGCAATATATTACAATGATTCGTAATGTCAGGTAGCACATTGAGGTCAATGAGTTTTTTTAGGCAGCTGAAATGAATAGAGACACAAGGATGCCTACAGCACATGAGCAATTCTTCCAATTAACAGTGAATGAGCAATTCTTCCCATAGCAGAAAGGAAGAGGCAAAGCAAGAGGGTTTATTTTGCCATAAATCTATCCACTTAAAGCATGTGATGAGTTTTTGTAGGGGGGGCAATGAGAGAGCTGAATTTAGTTGAGAAAATGAATTGCTATTTTGATATGTGACGCTTTGATATAAAATAACATTTGTAATGCTTAGGATGTTGCTAGTGTACTGATATAAATGTGATGCACGTGACATCCCAGCAACTTTGAGAAAAGAGTTGTCCCTGTTGAAACTTGAGACAGTCTATGCATAGCTTCTCACTCTATTGAATACAGTCAGTCGGTTGATGTCAACAAACCTCATCAATATTCAAAATAGTGTTCAAATAACGGGGTGTATCCACCAATCCAAAGAAAGGAGTAGGTGGGAGCTTGCAAGCCCACCATTCTGCTCTGTGGACAATGAATCCCATTGTTAGAGCGGGCACACAAGCATCTTGTCTTTATATCCAGTATCTATGTTCATATGGTGAAGGAGCAATTCTTCCCATAGCCAGTGAAGGGGAATCAGGACCTAAATAATGGATCCAATCCAGTCTCCAGCGCCACAACACTCTTCCCTCTCTCACTCCCTGAGCCTTCATCAAATATAGAATCAGAGCAATGAATGGGGACAATTCATCATGGATGAGGAAGAGGAGGAAATGAAATCTGTAATAACGACACCGCAGCAACAGCCCAGAATCAGATTCAGGGCTCCAGCTCGGGGGCTCAGTGACCTTACCGCCTCTCTCTCTATCCTGTCGCCATGGAAACACACGGATGGTTCCGTCCTGTCAACCTGACTGGAGCAAAGATGACAGCCATGTTCTGTTTAAGGCAGACATGCAGGCATTTTTTGGACAAAATAATTCAGTAGATTTTTGGCCAAGTGTAGGTGTGTGGGTTTATATTTAGATTTTATTTGACTTTGTGTGTGTGTTACTTTCATGCCAATAGTCATTTGTAACATGTTACACCGGTAAGTCTGCAGGCAAGGGGAAATGTCAAAGGGATAGACAAATTGTTGCCTTGTCATGTTAATGCCTTGAATACTTCTACATTACTGTCCTGTCTTCATCTAAATTCTTCTTCAGATCTGATACCTTTGCACTTGACCCCAAAAAAACATCTGGGGCAGATGGTTTAGACCCTTTCTTCTTTTAAGGTTGCTGCCCCTATCATTGCCAAGCCCATGTCCAACCTTTTTAACCTGTCTCTCCTTTCTGGGGAGGTTCCAATTGCTTGGAAGGCAGCCACAGTTGGTTCTCTATTTAAAGGGGGAGATCAAGCTGATCCTAACTGTAATAGGCCTATTTCTATCTTGCCCTGTTTATCAAAAGTGTTGGAAAAACGTGTAAATAATCAACTGACTAGCTTTCTTGATGTCTATATTATTTTCTTGGGTATGCAATCGGGTTTCCGCTCAGGTTATGGATGTGTAACTGCAACCTTAACGGTCCTCAATGATGTCACCATTGCCCTTGATTCTCAGCAATATTGTGCTGCTATTTTTATTGACTTGGCCAAAGCTTTTGATCCAGTAGACCATTCCATTATTGTGGGCCTGCTAAGGAGTATTGGTGTCTGAGGGGCCTTTGGGCTGGTTTGCTAACTACCTCTCTGAAGGAGTGCAGTGTCTCAGCCACTGCCTGTCACCAAGGGAGTACCCCAAGGCTCAATCCTAGGCCCCACGCTCTTCTCAGTTTACATCAACAACATAGCTCAGGCAGTAGGAAGCTCTCATCCATTTATATGCAGATGATACAGTCTTATTCTCAGCTGCCCTCCCCCAGATGTTGTTTTAAATGCTCTACAACAAAGCTTTCTTAGTGTCCAACAAGCTTTCTCTACCCTTAACCTTGTTCTGAACACCTTCAAAACAAATGTCATGTGGTTTGGTAAGAAGAATGCCCCTCCCACGCATATTTTTACTACCTCTGAGGGTTTAGAGCTTGAGGTAGTCACCTCATACAAGTACTTGGGAGTATGGCTAGACGGTGCACTGTCCACCATATTTTCCACCATAATTTGCAAATAAATTCATAAAAAATCCTACAATGTGATTTTCTGGATTTTTTTTCTCATTTTGTCTGTCATAGTTGAAGTGTACCTATGATGAAAATTACAGGCCTCTCATCTTTTTAAGTGGGAGAACTTGCACAAATACTTTTTTGCCCCACTGTATTAGATGTGAGTAAGCCATTGGTAACTTTTTTTTTTAACACAAAATACAGTCGTGTCCAAGTATTGTGTCATTACCACCACGACAAGCAAATTACATGATAATAAAGTTTTTCAAAACTTTGTGTACTTGGTTACCATGGATATGAATAGTGACCGTGGAGCACATTGATGTCATGGAGGGACATTTACATTTTTATGCTGGGAAATTATATCCAAATAAAGGTAAATATATAATTTCATCAAATTATGTTAGATTTGTGAAATTGTTATAATTGTGTGTATTTAGGAAACATTGTAAGCTCAACTGGAGTTAGCATGCTAGAATCCCTGCTATTTATGACCAAATACTGTAAAAATTGAATTCCCACCACACATCATTACCACCACAGAATCATGGTGATGATTAAGGACAGAATGGGATGGTAATGACTAAATGTATTAGTTGATCCATTTTGACTTACCTTAGGACCTGAAAAGAGACGCAAGTTACATATATGTTCATGGTTAAGTAGAAACTGAACACTTATTTGTTAAGTAAGACCATTACATTTTCAATTATGTTAGGATGATTGAGTGATTTTGATGTCCATTTATGTGACTTTGGTTATTAATTTTGATTTATTCTATAAGATGCCCCCTAAATCAACCAAGGAGAGGACAAGTGCATTCTGTAAGTATTCAGACCCCTTGGCTTTTTCCACATTGTTAAATTATAGCATTGTTCGAAAACGGATTGAATGTTTTTTTCCTCATCAATCTACAAACAAATACCCCATAATGACAAAGCAAACACATTTCCAGACCCTTTACTCAGTATTTTGTTGGAGGACCTTTGGCAGTGATTACATCCTCGAGTCTTCTTGGGTATGACGCTACAAGCTTGGCACACCTGTATTGGGGGAGTTTCTCCCATTCTTCTCTGCAGATCCTCTCAAGCTCTGTCAGGTTGAATGGGAAGCATCGCTGCACAGCTATTTTCAGGTGTTCAATCGGGTTCAAGTCAAGACTCTGGCTGGCCACTCAAGGACATTCAGAGACTTGTCCCGAAGCCACAACTGCATTGTCTTGGCTGTGTGCTTAGGGTTGTTGTCCTGTTGGAAGGTGAACCTTTGCCCCAGTCTGAGGTCCTGAGTGTTCTGGAGCGGGTTTTCATCAAGGATCTCTCTGTACTTTGCTCCGTTCATCTTTCCCTTGATCCTGACTAGTCTCCCAGTCCCTGCAACTGCATGATGCTGCCACCACCATTCTCCACTGTAGGAATTGTGCCAGATTTCACTTGACATTCAGGCCAGAGAATCTTGTTTCTCATGGTCTGAGAGTCCTTTAGGTGGCTTTTGGCAAACTCCAAGTGGGCTGTAATGTGCCTTTTACTGAGGAGTGGCTTCCGTCTGGCCACTCTACCTTAAAAATGATGCAGGCCACTGTGTCCTTGGGGGGCCATCAAAGCTGCAGACATTTTTTTGGTACCCTTCCCTGGATCTGTGCCTCGAACCAATCCTGTCGCGGAGCTCGACGGACACCCATGCATATGGGTCCATAACAGACTATGGTAGGCACACAGTACTACATAGAGCCATGACTGTATGGAACTCTATTCCACATCAAGTAACTGACGCAAGCAGTAAAATTAGATTAAAAATGGAACAGCGGGGACTGTGAAGCCACACAAAACATTGGCACAGACACACACACACACACTATACATACACATGGATTTAGTACTGTAGATATGTGGTAGAGGTGGACTAGGGGCCTGAGGGCACACAGTGTGTTGTGAAATCTGTGAATGTATTGTAATGTTTTTAAAATTGTATAAACTGCCTTAATTTTGCTGGACCCCAGGAAGAGTAGCTGCTGCTTTGGCAGCAGCTACTAGAGCTGCCCCGGTCAACTAGAGCTGCCCCGGTCAACTGTAAGTGCTGTTGTGAAGTGGAAACGTTTAAGAGCAATAACTGCTCAGCCGTGAAGTGGTAGGTCACACAAGCTCACAGAACAGTACTGAAGCACATATCGCGTAAAAATTGTCCTCGGTTGCAACACTCACTAACCAGTTCCAAACTGCCTCTGGAAGCAATGTCAGTACAAAAACTGTGAGTTGGGAGCTTCATGAAATTCCATGTTCGAGCAAACGCACACAAGCATAAGATCAACATGCACAATGCCAAGCATCGGCTGGAGTGGTGTAAATCTCAGTGCCATTCGACTCTGTAGCAGTGTAAATGTGTTCTCTGGAGTGATGAATCACGCTTCACCATCTGGTAGTCCAATGGACGAATCTGGGTTTGCCAGGGGAACGTGAACTGCCCCAATGTGTAGTACCAACTGCAATGATTAGTGGAGGATGAATAATGGTCTGGGGATTTTTTTCATGGTTCGGACTAGGCCCCTTAGTTCCAGTGAAGGGAAATCTTAACCTACAGCATACAATAACATTCTAGACGATTCTGTGCTTCAAACTTTGTGGCAACAGTTTTTGGAAAGCCCTTTCCTACATTTTTTTTAAATGTATTTTATTTCACCTTTATTTAACCAGGTAGGCCAGTTGAGAACAAGTTCTCATTTACAACTGCAACCTGACCAAGATAGTGCAAAGCAGTGCGACACAAACAACACAGAATTACACATGGGATAAACAAATGTACAGTCAATAACACTATTGAAAAGTCTATATACAGTGTGTGAAAATGTAGTAAGATTAGGGAGGTAAGGCAAATTGTCCATAGTGCCGAAATAATTACAATTTAGCAATTAAAACCTGGAGTGATAGATGTGCAGAAGATTAATGTGCAAGTAGAGCTACTGGGGTGCAAAGGAGCAAAAAATAAATATGAGGATGAGGTAGTTGGGTGGACTATTTACAGATGGGCTATGTACAGGTGCAATGATCTGTAAGCTGCTCTGACAGCTGATGCTTAGTTAGTGAGGGAGGTATAAGTCTCCAGCTTCAACATGACAATGCCCCCATGCACAATGTAAGGTCCATACAGAAATGGTTTGTTGAGCTTGGTGTGGAAGAACTTGACTGGAGTGCACAGAGCCCTGACCTCAACTCCATCGAACGCCTTTGGGATGAATTGAAACACTGACTGTGAGCCAGGCCTATTCGTCAACATCTGTGCCCGAGCTCACTAATGCTCTAGTGGCTGAATGGAAGCAAGTCCCCACAGCAATGTTCCAACATCTAGTGGAAAGCCTTCCCAGAAAAGTGGAGACTGTTATAGCAGCAAAGGGGGGACCAACTACATATTAATGGCCATGATTTTGGAATGAGATGTTTGACGAGCAGGTATCCACATACTTTTGTTCATGTAGTATATATAAACTAAATCAAAACAAGATCCTATAAGATACCAGGAGTATTTTAAGAAACAAAAAGAAAGATACCTCAAGGGAAAAGAAAGTGCTGAACTGAAACGCATTTCACAACTTTCCCAGTGAGGGAAAAAAAGGCGGAAATAGAAAATAAACCAAAGAAACAACAGATCAACTATCCAGAAATATGTGGTCATGGAGTCATACCTGTCAAGGAACACACTCACCTGAAGTCTTACAGCTACAGAATGATGACCTACCTGAGTGAGCACACACCTGTCTCATGAGTCGGAATCAATATACTGCAGCCAGTGTACAATATTTTGTTTCATTTCAGCCAGTGTTTCCAACCTTGTACATGTATTTCTGTCTAATGCAATGAATCCCAAAATGTTTCTAAAATATGCTTTTTGAGGTTTTGAATGGTATGTTCTATATATTCAAAAGAATTCAACATGTACAACTGTGTCATTAAAATGTTTTTCGCAGTTTTATATGCAATGTCATTTCCACCGCACTCTGTCATTACCACCACACTCTGTCATTTCCACCACACTCTGTCATTACCACCACACTCTGTCATTACCACCACACTCTGTCATTACCACACCACTCTGTCATTACCACACCACTCTGTCATTACCACCACGCTCTGTCATTACCACCACACTCTGTCATTACCACCACACTCTGTCATTACCACACCACTCTGTCATTACCACCACACTCTGTCATTACCACCACACTCTGTCATTACCACCACACTCTGTCATTACCACACCACTCTGTCATTACCACCACACTCTGTCATTACCACACCACTCTGTCATTACCACCACACTCTGTCATTACCACCGCACTCTGTCATTACCACACCACTCTGTCATTACCACCACACTCTGTCATTACCACACCACTCTGTCATTACCACCACACTCTGTCATTACCACCACACTCTGTCATTACCACACCACTCTGTCATTACCACCACACTCTGTCATTACCACACCACTCTGTCATTACCACCACACTCTGTCATTACCACCACACTCTGTCATTACCACCACACTCTGTCATTACCACCACACAGTCTTTCCCACCACTGTACATTTTGTTGAGGGAAAGGGGTATTAAATTACAATTGATATTGATGATGTGAACCGTATATGCTTTCAATAATTAAAAAAATAAGATTTGATGTGTTAAATACATGTTTCATCAAGGCATACATGGACATTTAGACATGAGAATGATGAATACATATAATTAAGAAAACTTCCAAATCGTAAAAAAACATGATTTAAAACAAATTCATGTGAAATGTTATTTAAAATACCTTAGGCACAAGTTCTGTCATTTCCTTTTCAACTAAAATAGCACAGTACAGTATATGACATGGTGGAAATGACATTTCCCCTCAGGTATTTGGGGAAACAGATCATATTTACTCTTTTAAGAATATAAAATATTTGTATGGTCTCAGCCACTATTAGATCTTGTTTCCAGACAGAAGAAAATATTCAGATAGATAAAAAGCAGTTTCAAGAGGTTTCATTTTCAAAAACATTTAACATCCAAAAGTGCCCGTATTTGCAAAATCAACCTGATACAGTGCCTTAAGAATTGTACATTAGCGTAGACCTTTCCTGTGGCAGAGGCCACAGAGCGGGAAGACATAGAGGAGGCAGTGGTGGAGGCTCCCTCCTCCTCAAAGGGGTTATGTGGCGGAACTGCTTGTTCATCAAAATGTAAATGAGGGGGTTGTACAGGGCTGAGCTCTTGGCAAAGAAGGCCGGAACTGTCATGCACATGGGTCCGAAAGGTAAGTCCCTGGTGGGTGAAGACGTACACAAACATGCTAGCACCCAGCCCACCATAAAGGAGCTAACCATCATGATGTCCATACAGGTGACCTCTCTCGCAGCCTTCTGGTGTGTTTCAGACTCCTGCTGGGCAGAAGTAGCCTCCTTGACGACGCAGAGCAGGTTGCCGAAGGAGATGATGACCAGGGGAATGGTGAAGTGTCAGATGAACATGTAGATGACAAAATAATCGTTTTTGACCTCTGGTGTAACAGTCAATACCGCGTGAGCACTGCATGCCCTCTGGGATGTAAACGTGATCAGCCAAACAGAGGGGGCACGGAACCAGCAGCAGTCATCACCCAGGTGAATGCCACACCTGTGATGGCATGGCTCTCCCTGAAGCAGAAGTTGGAGATAGGCTTGCAGACGACAAACCACCTTTGATAGCCATCACCACCAGGAACTAGCGGGCATTCTGACCGTCGTGGGTAAAAGCCCTCAATTGTGCAGCCGAAGGCAAAGTAGCCGTTCATGGAGGTGTAGAGCGTGGTGGTGAAACTGCTAAACACTGTGGAGAGATCGGCCACAGCCAGGTTGACCGAGGGTGGAGTTGAGGGCCGTCCGCAGGTTCTTCTGTTTCACGGTGACGTAGAGTATGAGGAAGTTGATGGGAAAGCAGGCGATGATGAGGAAGAACATGTATACGGACAGACATGCATAGTCCCAGGGCTCAGCCAGGTAGTACTGAGGTAACTCATAGGGGCTCCACACCACTCCTATAGCGTTGGACATAGGGATATAGAATTTGGGTCCCTCTGTGCCTTCCATGGTTGCTGTGTCTGTGTAGAGTCTGTGGGTGTACGTGGGTAACCCTTAAGGGGTCCTGGGAAGGTGGTACTGGGATATTCTGAGATATCCACTGAGCACTGACCCCAATGGTTAGCCTTATAAAGTGGCTCACCTGATTACCAGGACTGATGTTGCGGCATTAATTGATGAATTGATCAATAATCTGTGCTGCTTTGAGTTGACAAGCAACTGATCAGAATATTAGGGTTAATATGTCCATCATCATTAATCCGACTGTGCTCTGAACTAGCTACTCATCAAGTTATTCACATTATTAGGGATATTATTAGGGTTATTATGGCTAATAGGAGGATACCTGTCAATCATCATTAGAATAATTGGTCTAAATTGACAACACTGTGTGTGTTGGAATCTTCACTGAGAGTCAATTATTCAGATTTACAGTAAAAGCCTGCAATGTGCTTTGTCCTACTCCCTTTCCCCCCCAACAATGGCATATTTTGAGAATTTACAATAGCGGCTGTTTTCCACACATTTTGGATAAGCAATTAAGAATCACCATAGGGAGTTTGAATTGTGTTTAATTACAGTGCAGTGTACCTCATTGCTCCTGGCAGGGAATTAAACTCAGACAGTTTTTGTAACATGATAATTCAAATGAAATCAATGTACCTTTTAGTGACAATTAAAAATACCTTTCCTATATATTCAAGATCAGTTAACATAATACCGGCATACTTGGAAATATTGCATTGGTCACTTTTAGTTTAAATTGCAATGTCATTTTCAGAATAAACACCCTTAATAACAATGATATGAAAACAATATGTTGAAGTGTTTCAATGGTAAGACAGGGCCCGGTTTCCCAAAAGCATCTTAAGGCTAAGTTAATCCTAGAACCATAGGATCCTACTCTAACGATGAACTTAACCTTAAGATACTTTTGGGAAACCGGGCCCAGGAATGTTTAGGTTGCGTATGGTACCCCAAATGAACATGTGTTTCTTGTTTGTACTCAAGTAGGTGTCAGAGTGCCATCTTATGGTCAACATGTGAAATCACATCCACCATGTATGTGATGTGACCTATCCCAGTGTTTTGCCTGGACATGCCAGAATTGTACTGTGCTGGTGGCAGGGTACCTCAACCGTACCCTGTAAGGCAAGGTACCTCAACCGAATTTGGTCCGCTGGTGGTTTTATTTAGCCCCCCCAAGTTTTCTGAGCAAAACAATATATATATATATAATTAGCATTTTTTTATTGTTGGACATTAATGGGATGAATGAGAACACTAGAGGTTTTCCATGTAGCTAGTTTATTAGAATGGGATGTTGCCCATTCTCGTTCAAGGCCATTGGTAGGGAATGACCTATCTGTCTCTGTCACTAGGAGTGGTGTCTGTAAATTCACAGATTAATATCATCTGTGGTAGCTATTTTACTGCATGGTAGGAGCCACGGCTGAGTGTTCTTCTCTGCAGCACTTCACAAGCCTTATTTATAGAGCATGATTCCACAGCCCTGGGACACTTCTCACAGATGGAGACAATGCGCCTTCTGCTGTTGATCAAAACAATGGACAGGTCTTTCGGTGAGATATGGTGCGACAGGGTTTCAGTCTTTAACATAAAAATGTCAAAAATGTACAATGCTAAAAAAAGATGACTTTACACCACATATGTTTCTGCTTTGGCTCGCCATTTGGTCCTTCCACTCCACGCTGAGGGCTTTCAAAGGACACGAGAGTCACGGCTCAGCATGACTTCACTTGACACCTGTCTACACTCTTTGTGACCATTAGAGAGCGGCCCCTGTCTAGATAAACTCTTGGAAAACGACAGAAAAGCAAAGGAATATTGTTGGTGTTTGGGAGGCTTGGTTGACTGATAAATGATTTGGTGAATTATATGAAAAGGTTCTCTCTCTATATGTGAGGATGGTGTTGGTGTGGTGAGATACAGTGATTTCAGTAAAAACACTGATTCACCTCTTTTCCCTCTGTATGAATGAACAAAGGAAGTCTCTCTCACTCCAGTACTGTCTCCTGTGTCAGGGAGTTACAGCCCCACAACTGCACTTAACGCTTCTCACATAGTCCACATAAATCACCAGATGAAAGGCCTTATTTGTCATGTAGTGTGTTAGAGATAAAGATGAAATGTGCAGGAGGTGTCTAATAAATCTTGGGCTACCAGTTGCAGAGGTTTTCAGAGAAAACGCATACAAATGTAAATAGTGCAGGCATTTTCTCACAGCAGTTCATCTTTGCTCAGTAGGGGAGAATGTCCAGCCAAAGGGTTAGTTGAGCCACCCCTTGTTTCTAGGAAACCATACACAAAACGAATCATGTGACCAAATCTTTAGGAAGAGGTCATAATTTAAAGGAGTCTGTGAAGGAAGAAATCACGAGGGGAAAGTGGTATGCAATCTTAAGTCCAAATTTTTTTTTACACAAAGTCAAATCAATTTGTACTATACTATAGGTTTCATGATGCTTGTATCTAAACCAAAGTAAATTGTTTTAAGATTGTTTTGTACATCAATTGGGGTCTCTATAAGCTTCAATATGAGGTCATAAACCTGGCATTAAAGTGCATCCTTGTAGCTGTGTGGGCTAATATAGTCAAAATGTTTGCCCTGGGGCAAGTTGAGCCAATGGTCACCATACCCAATGCAAATGATTACATTTAGTCATTTTTATGCATAATATGCATAGTATTTTTGCAATGTGTCATGCATGTGAACTCATTTTTGTTTGTACAGAGCAGACATTATCATGCCACCTGTACACAAACATAAAACAAGCAGGGGTCTTGCCCCCCATGATGTTATTGAGAGATCAGCCAAGGAAGTCAGAGAAGGGAAGAAGTCCATTCGAGTAGCAGCAAGGGATTCAAAAATAGGCCTTATGACACTGAAGAGGAACATTAACATAAAATAAACATGTACCTGTGTGAAAGAGAGGCTGTGGTCGACTAGCAGGAAGACAAGGTCTTATCTGATGACATGGAGTCTGAGCTTGATAATGAAAGGCTGTGGTAGACTAGCAGGAAGACACAAGGTCTTATCTGATGACATGGAGTCTGAGCTTGATAATGAAAGGCTGTGGTAGACTAGCAGGAAGACACAAGGTCTTATCTGATGACATGGAGTCTGAGCTTGATAATGAAAGGCTGTGATAGACTAGCAGGAAGACACAAGGTCTTATCTGATGACATGGAGTCTGAGCTTGATAATGAGAGGCTGTGGTAGACTAGCAGGAAGACACAAGGTCTTATCTGATGACATGGAGTCTGAGCTTGATAATGAAAGGTTGTGGTAGACTAGCAGGAAGACACAAGGTCTTATCTGATGACATGGAGTCTGAGCTTGATAATGAAAGGCTGTGGTAGACTAGCAGGAAGACACAAGGTCTTATCTGATGACATGGAGTCTGAGCTTGATAATGAAAGGCTGTGGTAGACTAGCAGGAAGACACAAGGTCTTATCTGATGACATGGAGTCTGAGCTTGATAATGAGAGGCTGTGGTAGAGTAGCAGGAAGACACAAGGTCTTATCTGATGACATGGAGTCTGAGCTTGATAATGAAAGGCTGTGATAGACTAGCAGGAAGACACAAGGTCTTATCTGATGACATGGAGTCTGAGCTTGATAATGAAAGGCTGTGGTAGACTAGCAGGAAGACACAAGGTCTTATCTGATGACATGGAGTCTGAGCTTGATAATGAAAGGTTGTGGTAGACTAGCAGGAAGACACAAGGTCTTATCTGATGACATGGAGTCTGAGCTTGATAATGAGAGGCTGTGGTAGACTAGCAGGAAGACACAAGGTCTTATCTGATGACATGGAGTCTGAGCTTGATAATGAAAGGCTGTGATAGACTAGCAGGAAGACACAAGGTCTTATCTGATGACATGGAGTCTGAGCTTGATAATGAAAGGCTGTGGTAGACTAGCAGGAAGACAAGGTCTTATCTGATGACATGGAGTCTGAGCTTGATAATGAAAGGTTGTGGTAGACTAGCAGGAAGACACAAGGTCTTATCTGATGACATGGAGTCTGAGCTTGATAATGAAAGGCTGTGGTAGACTAGCAGGAAGACACAAGGTCTTATCTGATGACATGGAGTCTGAGCTTGATAATGAAAGGCTGTGGTAGACTAGCAGGAAGACACAAGGTCTTATCTGATGACATGGAGTCTGAGCTTGATAATGAAAGGCTGTGGTCGACTAGCAGGAAGACACAAGGTCTTATCTGATGACATGGAGTCTGAGCTTGATAATGAAAGGCTGTGGTAGACTAGCAGGAAGACACAAGGTCTTATCTGATGACATGGAGTCTGAGCTTGATAATGAAAGGTTGTGGTAGACTAGCAGGAAGACACAAGGTCTTATCTGATGACATGGAGTCTGAGCTTGATAATGAAAGGCTGTGGTAGACTAGCAGGAAGACACAAGGTCTTATCTGATGACATGGAGTCTGAGCTTGATAATGAAAGGTTGTGGTAGACTAGCAGGAAGACACAAGGTCTTATCTGATGACATGGAGTCTGAGCTTGATAATGAAAGGCTGTGGTAGACTAGCAGGAAGACACAAGGTCTTATCTGATGACATGGAGTCTGAGCTTGATAATGAGAGGCTGTGGTAGAGTAGCAGGAAGACACAAGGTCTTATCTGATGACATGGAGTCTGAGCTTGATAATGAAAGGCTGTGGTAGACTAGCAGGAAGACACAAGGTCTTATCTGATGACATGGAGTCTGAGCTTGATAATGAAAGGCTGTGATAGACTAGCAGGAAGACACAAGGTCTTATCTGATGACATGGAGTCTGAGCTTGATAATGAGAGGCTGTGGTAGACTAGCAGGAAGACACAAGGTCTTATCTGATGACATGGAGTCTGAGCTTGATAATGAAAGGCTGTGGTAGACTAGCAGGAAGACACAAGGTCTTATCTGATGACATGGAGTCTGAGCTTGATAATGAAAGGCTGTGGTAGACTAGCAGGAAGACACAAGGTCTTATCTGATGACATGGAGTCTGAGCTTGATAATGAAAGGCTGTGGTAGACTAGCAGGAAGACACAAGGTCTTATCTGATAACATGGAGTCTGAGCTTGATAATGAAAGGCTGTGGTAGACTAGCAGGAAGACACAAGGTCTTATCTGATGACATGGAGTCTGAGCTGAGCTGGGCTTATAGTAGCCTCAAATGCAAAGAACTTGCCCACGAACTGGCCCAGACACCTGTTCAAGAAATGGAAGGGTAAGTTACATTGAACAGAGAGATCTATATCTAAATGTAGGCACACATTTAAGATATAAAATATACCACACCCCCATTCCATTAAACATGTATCTACCAGCATCCACTGTCACAGGAAGCCCCTACCCACTTACCCCAAGGCGGCTCAACTTACCCTGTCCCTATGGTCAACTTAACCCATACCCGGGTTGTGCCAAGAGACCACTTTATTTTGGACAAGCTATGTTTTTGAAAACTGTTAGGTTTACATGAATTCTGACTTTTCCAGGGATACACAACATCCTGAAATACACTGAGTGAACAAAACGTTAGGAACATTGAGTTGCATGGACTCCACAAGTTGTCGAAAGCATTCCACAGGGATGCTGGCCCATGTTGACTCCAATGCTTCAAGTTGGCTGGCTGTCCTTTGGGTGGGGGGACCATTCTTTATACACACGGGAAACTATTGAGTTTGAAAAATCCAGCAGCGTTGCAGTTCTTGACACACTCAAACCGGTGTGCCTGGCACATACTACCATACCCTGTTCAAAGGAACTTATGTGTTTTGTCTTGCCCATTCACCCTCTGAATGGCCCACATACACAATCTCAATTGTCTCAAGGCTTAAAAATTATTCTTTAACCTGTTTCCTTCCCTTCATCTACACTGATTGAAGTGGATTTAACAGGTGACATCAGTCAGGGATCATAGCTTTTACCTGGTCAGTCTATGTCAGGGCTGCCCAACCCTCTTCCTGGAGATCTACTGTCCTGTAGGTTTTCAGTCTAAGCCTCATTTAGAGTACCTGATTCAGCTAGTTAAGGTCTTGTTGAGCAGCTAATTAGTAGAATCAGCTGTGTTAAATTAGGGTTGGACTGAACCCCCACAGGACGGTAGATCTCCAGGAATAGGGTTGGGCAGCCCAGGTCTATGTCATTAAAAGATCAGGTGTTCCTAAAGTTTTGTACACTCAGGGTCTATGTAGATATCTTGTTAGAAAGAATACTATATTTCCCTTGACGTAGTAATGCTGAATGTAAAGAACGTCTGAACATACCTCACTCGCCCATACAGTGCCTTGCGAAAGTATTCGGCCCCCTTGAACTTTGCGACCTTTTGCCACATTTCAGGCTTCAAACATAAAGATATAAAACTGTATTTTTTTGTGAAGAATCAACAACAAGTGGGACACAATCATGAAGTGGAACGACATTTATTGGATATTTCAAACTTTTTTAACAAATCTAAAACTGAAAAAGTTAATACTTTGTAGCGCCACCTTTTGCTGCGAATACAGCTGTAAGTCGCTTGGGGTATGTCTCTATCAGTTTTGCACATCGAGAGACTGAATTTTTTCCCCATTCCTCCTTGCAAAACAGCTCGAGCTCAGTGAGGTTGGATGGAGAGCATTTGTGAACAGCAGTTTTCAGTTCTTTCCACAGATTCTCGATTAGATTCAGGTCTGGACTTTGACTTGGCCATTCTAACACCTGGATATGTTTATTTTTGAACCATTCCATTGTAGATTTTGCTTTATGTTTTGGATCATTGTCTTGTTGGAAGACAAATCTCCATCCCAGTCTCAGGTCTTTTGCAGACTCCATCAGGTTTTCTTCCAGAATGGTCCTGTATTTGGCTCCATCCATCTTCCCATCAATTTTAACCATCTTCCCTGTCCCTGCTGAAGAAAAGCAGGCCCAAACCATGATGCTGCCACCACCATGTTTGACAGTGGGGATGGTGTGTTCAGCTGTGTTGCTTTTACGCTAAACATAACGTTTTGCATTGTTGCCAAAAAGTTCAATTTTGGTTTCATCTGACCAGAGCACCTTCGTCCACATGTTTGGTGTGTCTCCCAGGTGGCTTGTGGCAAACTTTAAACAACACTTTTTATGGATATCTTTAAGAAATGGCTTTCTTGCCACTCTTCCATAAAGGCCAGATTTGTGCAATATACGACTGATTGTTGTCCTATGGACAGAGTCTCCCACCTCAGCTGTAGATCTCTGCAGTTCATCCAGAGTGATCCTGGGCCTCTTGGCTGCATCTCTGATCAGTCTTCTCCTTGTATGAGCTGAAAGTTTAGCGGGACGGCCAGGTCTTGGTAGATTTGCAGTGGTCTGATACTCCTTCCATTTCAATATTATCGTTTGCACAGTGCTCCTTGGGATGTTTAAAGCTTGGGAAATCTTTTTGTATCCAAATCCGGCTTTAAACTTCTCCACAACAGTATCTCGGACCTGCCTGGTGTGTTCCTTGTTCTTCATGATGCTCTCTGCGCTTTTAACGGACCTCTGAGACTATCACAGTGCAGGTGCATTTATACGGAGACTTGATTACACACAGGTGGATTGTATTTATCATCATTAGTCATTTAGGTCAACATTGGATCCTTCAGAGATCCTCACTGAACTTCTGGAGAGAGTTTGCTGCACTGAAAGTAAAGGGGCTGAATAATTTTGCACGCCCAATTTTTCCGTTTTTGATTTGTTAAAAAAGTTTGAAATATCCAATAAATGTCGTTCCACTTCATGATTGTGTCCCACTTGTTGATTCTTCACAAAAGAATACAGTTTTATATCTTTATGTTTGAAGCCTGAAATGTGGCAAAAGGTCACACAGTTCAAGGGGGCCAAATACTTTCGCAAGGCACTGTATATAATGCCTGAATCCCCAGGCTGCTAGTTTTTACACAGGATTTTGTTCAGTTAGCCACATAGAAATATGTATAGGGATGATGATGACCTGTAGCCTCTCCCAATGAGAAGGTAGTTTCATTGCCTCTGGACACTGGCCTGCACATTGTGTACGTACCTTTTCATATCGTCGCAATTCAGTTGAACCAGGGTCTTATCCAGGGAACACAAACTACAGTGTTTTGCAGTGGACTTTCAACACACACAGTGCCCTTCCACAGAGGGACTTACACAGGAGATACAAAGCATGTAAATCAGCCTGCGGTTTGCAAAGAACAACACACACATGAGCACATGAGATATCCGTCTGCTGGTTGACCTGACTGAGTAGAAAAATTGAAATAGAAATGCTAAAAGATTTATTTGTAATAAACATTCTGACACAATGGCTTTTTGTGAGACCTGGTATTGTAAGCTTACTGACTGTGCTGTAATGGACTCCAGAGCTTTGTTTTCTCCAGGGTCTTCAACCATCACTAACTATCAAACAATCCTGAGACTTTCTTCCTCACTCCTGTTTTAGGCATTATTTTTGTTATTGCAGAACAAAGCCCCTTTGCTCTCTGGAACAAAGACAGACACTCTTTAGACTTCAGGCTGACCATGGCTAGCCGTAAACTTCCTGCTCTCTGGGGCCCGGAGCCTGCAGGGGACCCTTCACTGTGAAGCGGGCTTTGGGAATGGTCAATAACAGTCTAGACTCCATGTTGACCAGTGGCCTCTCTGTTAAGAAAATGGGGATTCCCTGGACATTCATGTTCTCTGGTTACATGCGTGTGCATACAGACAATAACATTTGTCCCAATCCATCTGGATAGGTGAAAGCTAAAAAGTGAACGGTATCTGCAATATTGTTTTCACCTATCCCATTCTTTCAGTATTCTTTACGACCTCAGCTCAGACAAAGATTATAATCACTGACATTTGACAAATTGCTGAATGTTTTTTAAGTAACTCTACCATTGTCACACCATGATCTGTTTCACTTGTCTTTGTGATTGTCTCCACCCCCCTCCAGGTGTTGCCCATCTTCCTCATTACCCCCTGTGTATTTATACCTGTTTTCTCGGTTTGTCTGTTGCCAGTTTGTTTTGTTCATCAAACCTACCAGCGTTTGTTTCCCTGTTCCTGTCCTTCCCGTATCTTTTGTGTGTGAATGTTACCCCTTTTTCTCCACAATTTTGTGGTATCCAATTGTTAGTAGCTACTATCTTGTCTCATCGCTACAACTCCCGTACGGGCTCGGGAGAGACGAAGGTTGAAAGTCATGCGTCCTCCGATACACAACCCAACCAAGCTGCACTGCTTCTTAACACAGCGCGCATCCAACCCAGAAGGCACCAATGTGTCGGAGGAAACACCGTGCACCTGGCGACCTTGGTTAGCGCGTACTGCGCCAGGCCCGCCACAGGAGTCGCTGGTGCACGATGAGACAAGGATATCCCTACTGGCCGGGGCAATTGTGCATCGCTCCATGGACCTCCCGGTCGTGTCCGGTTACGACAGAGCCTGGGCGCGAACCCAGAGTCTCTGATGGCACAGCTGGCTTTGCAGTACAGCGCCCTTAACCACTGCGCCACCAGGGAGGCTTCCTTCCCGGTTTTGACTGGATTTTCTCCTACCATATCTATTGTGTTATAATTAACATTTCTACAAACTTCAACATGTTTTCTTTCCAATGGTACCAATTATATACATATCCTGGCTTAAGGCCTGAGCAACAGACAGTTTACTTTGGGCACGTCAGTCAGGCGGAAATTGAGAAAAAGGATTAATGCCCTCCGAATTCCTATTCATTATATAAATATGCCTATTTAAGTTTGCCTGGCTTGCAGTTCCAAATAAAATTGAATTTGTTCTGCTCATATAATTTAAAAAATAAGTTGCTTCAGTATTTGCATGCATGGCCATAAGCAAATTGGTAAACTGGGATATGGCTAAAGAGTTAATCGTGGTGATTTTTCCACAAATATTTTCCTTTCCAAGGTAGCAAGATCTTATCTATTTTTGCAAATGTTCTATTCAAATGTATTGTAGTGAGGTAATTTCCTTCTTTTCGGGATATGAATACCGAGTATGTCCTGTCCAACCATTTTATTGGTAAACCACATGGTAATGTAAAAGTTGTTTTTCCCCACACCTTTATTTAATCAAGTAGGCCAGTTGAGATAAAGTTCTCAATTACAACTGTGACCTGGCCAAGATAAAGCAAAGCAATGCGACACAAACAACAACACAGAGTTACACATAGAATAAACAAACGTACAGTCAATAACGCAATATAAAAAATCTAGTGATCCAATATGTAATATAGTATCATAATTTATCACTTAATAATTTGTTTGTTATCCAGAGAGGTTAGAAAAAGTATCTAGATCCTCTATGGGGTTGTGGAAGGATCCAAATTGTGGATTTAAAAGAAAACATGAATCATCAGCGTGCCTTTGTTTTTAAGCCCTGGATTTCTAGGCCCTTGATAATGTTGTTGGATCTGATTTTAATAGCTGACATTGCGATGGCCATATTAAATAGATATGCCGATAGTGGACAACCTTGTTTAACTCCTCTTGACAGTTTAATACTTTCGGAGAAGTAGCCATTATTTACTATTTTACACCTAGGGTTACTATACATAACTTTAACCCAACTTTAACCCATTGTATTCTCCAAAATGTAAATGTATATATAAATCCCAGACGTACTGTAAAAAGCCTTTTAAAATGTCAACTATAAATACCAGGCCTGGTTTCACAGATTTTTCATATTGTTCTATTGTTTCCTGTACTTGTCTTATATTATCTTCAATGTATCGTCCATGTAAAAAACCTGTCTGATTAGTATGAATAATATCCAACAATACCTTTTAAATTCTATGTGCTGTGCATTTTGCTAGAAGTTTTGCATAATGAAAAAGCAAAAACATAATTATAGATTTTAGCAAATTTATTTTAAAAAACAACAAACTGAAATATCAGTTTAGGGGCCTCAAATTTTTTAAATGGACTGGATTTTTATATTTACCACTTGGGTCCTGTTTCAGTAATAATTCAATCAGACCTTTTTGAGTATCTGATAATCTACATTTGCATAGGAATGGTTACAACATACTAATAAAGGTCCTCTGAGTACATCAAAAAGGTGTGATATACCTAAACTGGTATGCCATTGAGGCCTGGAGTTTTCTCGGACTTAAATGCTTTAATTGTGTCAAGCAATTCATCCTCTGTAATTTGGCCTTCACATGAGTCTTTCTGTACAGCTGTTAATTTGAAATTATTCATAGAACAAAATACTTACAATTAACTTCCATTAGTGGAAATGGAGGAGACTGAAACAAAATGCTTAAAGTACTTTTCTTCCAATCAAAATATTGTTCGGTGAATCATGGGTGACTCCGTCATTTGTAACAAGTTTCAGTAAATTATTTTTGGTAGCATTTCTGTGTTGAAGATTGATAAAGACTTTGGTGCATTTTTCCCCATATTCCATCCAGTTTGCTTTATTTTTATAATACATTACACTTGTTTACTTCTTCTATCTTCTTCTATTACACGTGTTTTACTTACTTCTTCTATCTCAAGGCTTCTATCTCAAGGCCATCAGACTGTTAAATAGCCATCACTAGCCGGCTACCACCCGGCTACCCAACGTTGCACCTTAGAGACTGCTGCCATATATACATAGACATGGAATCACTAGAAACCCAGCCTAAAACCCCAAACAGCAAGCAATGCAGGTGTAGAAGCACGGTGGCTAGGAAAAACTCCCTAGAAAGGCCAAAACCTAGGAAGAAACCTAGAGAGGAACCAGGCTACAGAGGAACCACAGAGGAACTCTGGAGCTCTGTCAGAGTGACCATCAGGTTCTTGGTCACTTCCCTGACTAAGGTCCTTCTCCCCTGATTGCTCAGTTTGGCCAGGCGGACATTTCCTTCTTAAACTACTTGGCACCACACGTCCCGCTAGGGCACCTCCCCCCACTGCTCAACTGACACAGTAGCACACAGAACGCAAAAAAATATTCTTAGAAATATTTAACCTCCACACATTAACAAGTCCAATAGCTCAAATGAAAGATAAACACCTTGTTCATCTAGCCACCAAGTCAGATTTCAAAAATGTTTTACGGCGAAAACATAGCACATATTTATGTCAAACCACCACCAAAGATAGGCTAATTTACATAGCCATTTTGTAGAACAATAGATGCAATCACAAAAGCAGGATTAAAAGTAAAATAATTCACTAACCTTTTGAAAATCTTCATCAGATGACAGGAATAGGACATGTTATACAGTACATTTATGTTTTTTTCAATAATATGCTAATTATATCCATAAATCACGGTTTACATAGAAGGTCATGGCTAAAAAATGCTACAACAATGCCTGGAGAAATTATGGTAACTCTGCCAGATAACAGAAATACACATCATAAACGTTGACTAAATATACATGTTCTACATATACTTAGAAAGATACACTTCTTCTTAATAAAACAGCTGTGTTACATTTATTTTTTACTTTACAGATTTCGTTCACTAGGCTATAATGTGAGTCGGCGCTCAGGAATTAGCATTTTGGCTCCTCCACAGAAACCCAAATTTAACACATAAATGTTCCCTTACCTTTGCGGTTCTTCCATCAGAAGACCTGGAAGGGTTTATACTTACCAAAAACAGCTTTAGTTTTGAAGTCTGTGTCTTTCGGTTATCAAACACGACATATTTCGGTTGAAATGCAGCCAAAAAGTAAAGTTAGTTCGCACCAAAACGTCGAAATGACATATTATATGTCGACTAAACTTGTCAAACTTGGTTCAGAACACAGCGTTAGCATGCTATATAGCTTCACCGCAATTCTCAGGACAAAGAGAAACACACGCATCGTTTAATCAATCTTGAAAGAAAGACACCACAGGCGCAGAATGCGCGTGAGATCTCGCGCGACCGAAAGGATTCGGCCTGTCATTAATCTCGTGAGCATGCGATTCACACAATGAGAAGCCCCATTGAAAGCGGACACCGCGCTGAAGGCATAGGAACTGTTCCCAGGACCGTAGGTGCTTGAGAAGGGTGGGGGCGATGACGTCAAAGTTGGGCCAACTTTTTGGATGACAAGAGAGAGTTTGGGAGAATGAGTGCCCTGAGAGTTCTGCTTTACTTACAGACATAATTTAAACGGTTTTAGAAGCTTTAGAGTGTTTTCTATTCAATAACATTTATTATATGCATATATTAGCAATTTTTTACAGATTTTTTTTCTGTTTACTATGGGCACGCATTTCACCAGTATTCTGCCCTAGCCTTAACAGGTTTTAATGTGTTTGAGCCAATCAGTTTTGTTATGACATGGTAGGGGTGGTATACAGAAGATAGCACCATTTGGTAAAAAGACCAAGTTCATATTATGGCAAAAACAGCTCAAATAAGCAATGAGATAAGACAGTCCATCATTACTTTAAGACATGAATGTCAGTCAATCCAGAAAATTTCAAGAACTTTGAAAGTTTCTTCAAGTGCAGTCGCAAAAAACATCAAGCGCTATGATGAAACTGGCTCTCATGAGGACAGTAAAGGAAGACCCAGAGTTCAAGTAACAGACACATCTCAACATGAACTGTAAAGAGGAGACTGCGTGAATCAGGCCTTCGTTGTCAAATTGCTGCAAAGAAACCACTACCACAGGACACCAATAAGATGAAGAGATGTTCTTGGGCCAAGAAACACGAGCAATGAACATTAGACCGGTGGAATTCTGTCCTTGGTCTGATGAGTATAAATTTGAGATTTTTAGTTCCAACAGCCATGTCTTTGTGAGACGCAGTGTAGGTGAACGGATGATCTCTGCATGTGTGGTTCACACTGTGAAGCATGGAGGAAGTTTGATGGTGTGGGGGTGCTTTGCTGGTGACACTGTCTGTCGGCCTCTAGGATCTGGAACCATTCACACACATCACCAAACCACTCACCCTCACTGTGGAGCCCAATCAACAGGAAAACATGCCCTTCTTCATCACCAGTTCACAAGATCATCCTAGGCCTACCTTGGCTTCAGCGCCATGACCCTACCATCTCATGGTCGAGGATGAGAATCACTGACTGGTCACTTGAATGCCAGAATACAAGCTTTCCTGTCCCCTGTGGTTCCACATCAGTTGAGAGTCCTGTGGTTGCACTCCAGCCCAAGTTCCCAGAGGAATATCAGGATCTAAGGGAGGTATTCTCCAAGACCCACGCTATCTGTCTCCCTGGAGCTGCAGAGTTCCTACAATCTCATTCGCATCTGGGAGGGGGATGAGTGGAACAAAGCGTTCAGCATAATGTCTGGTCACTATGAGTACTTGGTTATGCCCTTTGGCTTAGCCAATGCTCCGTCAGTGTTCCAGGCATTCATCAACGAGGTGTTCAGGGACATGCTCGGACGTCAGGTGATTGTGTACATCGATGACATCCTGATCTTCTCAACCAACCTGGAAGATCACATCACTCACGTTCGAGCAGTCCTGGAACGCCTCTTAGCTAACCACCTGTTTGTCAAGTCGGAGAAGTGCCAATTCCACCAGAGGGCTGTCTCCTTCTTGGGCCACCAAATCAGCCTGCAAGGAGTGAGGTTGGAGGACAAGAAGGTAGATGTGGTAAGGTCATGGCCAGTCCCAACCACCATCAAGGGGTTACAACGGTTTTTGGGGTTTGCTTACTTTAACCGCTGCTTCATGAGGAACTTAGTTTCCGCCACTCTCAGTTTCCGCCACCCTCACCTCCCTCCTCAAGGGTGGGCCTCGTAGATTGGTTTGGTTTCCAGCAGCTGATGAGGCCTTTCGTCTCCTAAAGGGGCATTTCACCTCCGCCCCCTTGCTAAAACACCCAGATCCCACACTACCTTTTGTGGTTGAGGTAGACCCCCCCACCCCCCGGACTTGCTGTCAGATCCCTACTGGACTCCCTTCGTGGTGGGGGACGGCTCCAGGATCTGGTGGACTGGGAGGGGTATGGCCCAGAGCAGCGGTGTTGGGTTCCATTGGAGGACATTCTGGACCCCAACACCACCTTCGTTAACCGACCCGCTCCTCGACCTCGAGGTCGTCGGTGTCGTCCTGAGGCTGGAGCCACACGTCAGGGGGGGGGGGGGGGGGGGGTACTGTCACGTCTGCTCCTGCTCCTCCCCTCCGGCGTTCATCATTACACACACCTGGGATTCATCATTACACACACCTGTTAATCATTATGATTCACACCTGGACTCCATTACCTTCAGAATTTCCTCCCCTTTATATGTCACTCTCCCATGTTCACTCACTCAGTTGGTATTGTTCTTGTGTATCGGCGGTCTGACTTATGTTAGTGTCATGTTCTTGGTTTTGTGGTTTTACTAAAATGTTTCACCTGCACCTGCTTCCGACTCACGGCCCCATCATTACAAAGGCAAAGGATGGCTACTTTGAAGAATATAAAATATATTTTGATTTGTTTAACCCTTTTTTGTTTACTACATGATTCCATGTGTGTTATTCCATAGTTTTGATGTCTTCACTATTATTAGTACAAATAAAGAGAAACCCTTGAATGAGTAGGTGTGTCCAAACTTTGGACTAGTACTGTGTATATATAAAAAAAATATTGCATCTCTTAATTTATTACCACAATTAACAAATATCATAACCAGGAAGAGAGGTTACTGGAAATGGGAGATTAAGGGTGACTGGCCAAGTGGAGTTAGAATAAATAATGTGTACTCTGGGCAAAGAGTATGTGAGAAATAATGATGACAGAAAGGGCAGGGATGGGTACTGTGGAATCAAGATTACTGTATGACCATTGATATGATCATGCGATGTGATCATGAGATGAAAAACTGTCTGCAGTGTAATGATGGGAGGGGTTGATTGATGGATGCAGGGAGGTGATATAACTGGAAACTACTGCTGAAAGGCGACAGGAAAGAGGATGTCTAAGGAAAGGTTTTATTATAGATAGGGAATTGTGGAAGATTGGATTTTGAAATATAGGGAAGAACAAGTGAGGAACTGAGCGAGCTTCCTCCTTCCTTCCACTCTGATGTGCCGTGAGCTGGAATGGCTAAGATGTTACCATATGCTAGAACTCACTGTTTGGCACATTGTGTAGTGTATATTTCCCCTTTGAGACAGGAGTTTTGCTGGTAAGGTGTTAGAGCCTACCTCAGGTCCGCTTGGCTGGGGGAAGGAATGGTCACTTCCTTGAATTCTTTGTGGCACCCCCCCTTCTCGACCAGTGAGGAAGCACATGTTCATGGCCCATGGCCAGATCTCAGGTCTTACGGTAAGTAGGTGAATGAGAGGTGTGTATCACCACTGCTTTGGGAGGGGTTACATCCTCTGAGAATGCAGGGCTGTGCCGCTGAGGGGGAATTCACAATGGGGCTGGGGTTGGTGCTGAGATCGGACCTCAGAGACATATAACATACCACACCCAGATGAGTTGTGCAACCCCTGGACGTGACCTTCCTCATGGAGGGACAGGACGGACTTCCTGGATCGAACCAAGACCCTTCTTGACCTGGTGTTCTGATTGGGCTGTGTTTGAGGGAGGAGTGGTAGACGGGGAAGTGACAGGGAAGTGACCGTTCTCTGTCTGGTCTGACGCAGCAGCCGGTAGTAAGAGAGGGTCACAGTCACACAGAATGTCAGATGAGACTCCAGTTCTGTGGGAAAACAGCATTGGGCTCCATGACTCCACTGGGCAGACTGAGTAGGCCAGTGGCATCCTCTAGGGAATGACCTCAGAGGACATCCAAGTTGCCTGCTGGGGAGAGAAAATAGAATCTCTCTCACACACAGACAGATCTCTCTCTCTTTCTACCAGCCTCTCTCTCTCTATCTCTCTCTCTGAGATTTGCTCACACAGTAATTTCATGCCATCGACTTTACTCATTATCACAGCTCAGAAATAATATAGTTTAGTTTACAGGAAAGCACACACACACACACACACGGCCATGGATAAACAAGGTGGTAAAGCTGTAGTGACACTACACAGACTCAGGGGGCTTTGCTCAGTGAATCCTCTAGTTTTACGTCAGCATGCGCATGCCTGTTTCTGGCATTGTTTTCCCGCTCTACTGAGACTAGACTGATGTAGCAGGGCAGTGAGTGCTATGCGTACATACTGTAAGTACCGTGACGTCTGCATACCCTAGGAGATTTCAAGGCTGCTCAAGTGGGCTACGGAGAGCTGTCTGTGTCACCCCATTCAGAGAGGACAGACGCACAGCACAATATCAGCATCACCATGATGTCACTATCCTTGTTATTGTTATTGTTATTGCCTGTGCTAATACTGTCATTAGTCTATGTTCCACTGTTTAGATACTTTGTTCAGCTGTCTCAATGTTCAGTTATAGACTCTGTTACTCAAGTGTTTCACAAAACATTACTATCTGCTGAACATCACAAACAGATACACACACACATACATGCACACACACAATTATCTTCAATTAGGTGGCTGATAGGACATTGGTACTGTGATGACCTCATGGTGATCCTTGACCCCCTCGCTAACATCTCTCTCTTACCCACAGATAAGTGCTCCACACTGGGGTAGCCCTGCTGTTAGCCCAGTTGTCCTGCATGCTGTAAGTTACTGTCTGGGTATGTAGACCACCCTCCCCTGACCTTTTCTTTGACCCTATCTACCAGAGGCTGTCTGAAGGAGGTCAACTGGGGTTATCATGTCCTGCTATCCGTTTATATGGGTCTGACTGATTTGCCTGGCTGCAACTCAACTCTCCCATCAGGATAGCAGTTTAAACTACAAGGCTACCATCCCAAACCCCACCACTGATATCACTTTGACCTCAGACCTCTGTGCCACGCTCTGTGGACCTCTGGAGAGGGTTTTCTAGACATGATTAATGATGTGCGCAAAGAGCCCACAGATGTGGAGGCATTTAGCATCTCCCCTGGTAAACCCACATTGGCTATGAAGATGAGGTAACTTAACCCAACCAGAGTCATGTACTACGGATCTAGATAGAGGAGTTAGGGAGCTACCTTTGGTTTAACTTGGGATAACCGGTGACACGAATGTGGCTCACCTTTTAGCCAGGTAGATGTTTATGGCGAAGGTTCCTTCAGAACTGGCCTGCTCCGGGGCAGGCTAACTCAGTGCTAACTCCACTTATCCTGAATGTGTTTGAAGCGTGAGTTGACTACCAATCAAATTAGATTCCCTCTATCTCGCAAAGATTGCGTCAGCATCCCTTCATTCCCTGACAATATCGGAGGAATATTTTATTAATCAATTGTTCTTGTGTGTTAAAATAGGGATTGACATTGGTTCAGGGTACAAAACCGAAAACTGGAAAATAACTTTTGAGGAACAAAAACAGAACCGCGAGCAAAAGTGATCTATGCCGTTCCGAAACATACACTGTAACTGTTATTTTAACAGCATGAGAATCGATTAATAACTTTCTTTTACGTCCGGGGCATTTTTTCCATCCTCGCATAAAAACATAGCAAAGGCAACTATGCAAAGCCTTCACTCTGTCACTGTCTGCCTGCCAGCTGAAAATCTTTGCCAGTGTGTGTGCCTGTCTCGGCTACCTGAACCTCCCCCTGAAGCATAGGCTACTATAATGACATTGCAAGTGTGTTTCAGAAGATAGGGAGAGTTGTTTAATGTTTAATAATCTTAGCTTTTTGTAGTTAATAAATCCAATGTGAAATGTGGTAACTATAGTATCCTTAACTAGCATTGAAGAGTTAATCCATTCTCTAAATATTATAGAAGAATGAATTCACTTTTTCAATGTTAGTTAAAGATACTACAGTTATCACGTTTCACGTTGGATTTATTAACTACAAAAAGGTAAGATGTGTTTTTAATTCTGCTGCCACTCTGCACACATAAGGTTGTTAACTATATCTGGTCCAGCACTAAGCCAACTCTCGGAAGTTCAGAGGACAATTCAAAGTTCGTCCATAGATGCCGCTCCTCCGTAGCTAGGTATATTTCTGTGGGCCTAATTCAGATAATGGATTCATAACCAGATGCCCAGCGCTTCAAGCCAAGCCTCCTCCTTCACCCTCTCTCGCTTTCCCCCCCAACCACAAAATTTCATTCGCATCTCGTGCCTTACGCTTGTGCGTCCATCATTTAAACAACTAGCTTGCCAGCTCCATAGAAGGCTGTTCTATTCACACTGATTGGTGAAGTAATATAATGAGCTAAATGTAAAAAGCGGTCGATTTCACAAGTAAAAAAAAGGAGCAATATAAACTGTCATTTTCTTTTGGTTCGAACCGGTTCAGAATTGTATTTTGCTGGTCAGAACAAAAACGTTATTGTGGCACTGACGAGCCCATGGATTGATCATGTTTCAGCATTGTCTCAATGCAAACTTTGGCGTTTGACTAGCCATGTGCGATATGGACTCGCAGTTACAAGCCTGACTCGAGTAAGTGGCGGATACACAATCAATATCTACCTCCGTAATATGGATGAAGCCTGAGCTGCAATGTGAAAAACCCTAATGTCAGAAAAGCCTGAGTACATCTAGCTACATTCATAGAATACCCCTCAGGGCCTGTGCTGGCCCGGGGATCTCCAGTGCTCTATGCTGTAGTAACACTGTAATGTAGAGAGGTGTGGAACTTTGAAGTGTGACAGCCAGTCATCAACTGAGGAAACCAGGGGCTAAATGGGTAGGTTTCTCAGTGGAGTGGTTAGGGAGAACAGAGCTTATTTGCCTGTAGGATGTGGAGAGTATGTTATGTTGAAGTTGTGATGAAAGGTCTACTGTGTATAAACCCATGCTCTCTGGCCGCTTCATCTCGCTCTCTACGCCTCCATTTCTCCCTCTTTTATCACTTCCTGCATGGCTCCATCCAACCTTAGAACCCTTCAACCCCCCCTCTATCCCTCTGCCTCGCTCTGTCCCTCCGTCTACCCCTGTAACCTTCTGTCTCCCCAATGCCTCTCCCTGCAGATAGACGCCTACTCATCCTGCTCTCTGTTTTGGCCCATTAGGCTGGCTGAAAACATGATGTTATTCACCGTAGAACAGGGAGGAGGCGACAGGGGGAGAGGAAGAAAGAGAGGAGAGAAAGGTTGTATATCCCATCCCTTCATTTAATCTGGTTGCCATTAATTAGAAGGGAGAGTGTTTTGAATAAGGCACATTCCCAGGATTGTCCAGCTATCAGCTCTGTACAATGGAGCGGAGAGCACAAACCACGGGTGGTGAGTGGGATGCTGTGTGTGTGTGTGTGTGTGTGCAGTGGGGTGGGGGGTGATTGAGGTGATTTAAGAGAGAAGAGATTTGGGTGTATCAGTAACAATTATGAAAATGATGTTCTCTGTGTCTTTGTTTCTCCTTCTGTCTCGGACTCTCTGTGTCTAACTTTCGAAGCACACATGCCTACTTTCTATCAGGCAGTGTGTTTGTCACTGCTCTAAGAGTGAACAAGGTAGTTTACAGATGCAATGAGCTCCACTCAGCCTTGTCCCATAAAGCTTTGTATTTACAGTACGTGTGTATGTTTTCCACTCCGTAATCATATGACGTTCTATCAGTCGTCCATTCATCTCAGGTATTCCTTTCCACTGATCCAAGAAGTAGATGTTTAACTATTCTCTCTCTCTCTTTCGGTGGCCTGTATCCCAAGTCACGTCAAGCAGAGGCCTGGCTGTGGACTGTGGCATGTGGTGTATAGCTATAAAACAGTGATCCTGTGTTAAAGGCTGGCTTTGGCTCTGGGTTATCACCTTCAGGCCTGCACGTCACGGCGTCTGGAGGCCTTATCAGCCACATACTGTAGCTCTGTCCATTAGCAGCTCTTTCATCTGCCCTATGTTCCTCAGCCACACCACCAGGTTCTCCTTTTCTTCCCCCCTCTAATGAAGCCGTTTGGGGGATTATCTTTCAGCAGGGCTCCGGGGGCTGGAGGCTGGGGACCTGAGAACCACAGGCCCCAGCGTCTAGGAGTCTGACTCTGGTCCATCAGGACTAATGCTACTGAGACTCTATGAACAGGTCCTCCCGTGTTCCCAGTTGGAAGCAGTGTGTTTGGAAGCAGTGTGTCTTTAACAGCAACAGCAGCCCTGGGAACTGAGGTTAGAATGGTTTAGCATTGCTCTGCTACCACTACAGCCTGTGGGGAAGCCTGGCCGGGGAACCCAGTATACATACTGTATCACCTGAAGGGCTATGGCCTGGACTATGACCTGGACTATGACCTGGACCACGACCTGGACCACGACCTGGACTACAGCCTGGACCACGACCTGGACTACAGCCTGGACCACGACCTGGACTACAGCCTGAACCACAACCTGGACTACGACCTGGACCACGACCTGGACTACAGCCTGGACCACGACCTGGACTACAGCCTGGACCACGACCTGGACTATGACTCTGACTACAGCCTGGACTACGACCTGGACTACAGCCTGGACTACGACCTGGACTACAGCCTGGACCATGACCTGGACTTGGAGCGTGGAGTCAGCTTGGTCGGACCAGCGTTGGACAGACCTCAGCGTGGGAGCCTCTTGTTTTAGTTTCTGTCTGTAGGCAGGGATCAACAAAATGGAGTCGTGGTCAGCTTTTCCGAAAGGAGGGCGGGGCAGGGCCTTATATGCGTCGCGGAAGTTAGAGTAACAATGATCCAAGGTTTTTCCACCCCTGGTTGCGCAATCGATATGCTGATAAAATTTAGGGTGTCTTGTTTTCAGATTAGCCTTGTTAAAATCCCCAGCTACAATGAATGCAGCCTCCGGATAAATGGATTCCAGTTTGCAAAGAGTCAAATAAAGTTAGTTCAGAGCCAACGATGTGTCTGCTTGGGGGGGGATATATACGGCTGTGATTATAATCGAAGAGAATTCTCTTGGTAGATAATGCGGTCTACATTTGATTGTGAGGAATTCTAAATCAGGTGAACAGAAGGATTTGAGTTCCTGTATGTTTCTTTCATCACACCATGTCTTGTTAGCCATAAGGCATATGCCCCCGCCCCTCTTCTTACCAGAAAGATGCTTGTTTCTGTCGGCGTGATGCGTGGAGAAACCCGCTGGCTGCACCGCCTCCGATAGCGTCTCTCCAGTGAGCCATGTTTCCGTGAAGCAAAGAACGTTACAGTCTCTGATGTCCCTCTGGAATGCTACCCTTGCTCGGAGACTGGACATTGGCGAGAAGAATGCTAGGGAGTGGTGCACGATGTGCCCGTCTCCGGAGTCTGACCAGAAGACCGCCTCGTTTCCCTCTTTTTCGGAGTTGTTTTTTTGGGTCGCTGCATGGGATCCATTCCGTTGTTCTGTTTGAGAGGCAGAACACAGGATCCGCGTCGCGAAAAACATATTCTTGGTCGTACTGATGGTGAGTTGATGCTGATCTTATATTCAGTAGTTCTTCTCGACTGTATGTAATGAAACCTAGGATGACCTGGGGTACTAATGTAAGAAATAACACGTAAAAAAACAAAAAACTGCATAGTTTCCTAGGAACGCAATTTGATCTGATTTGATTTGATTTGATTTGGACTACAGCCTGGACTACAGCCTGGACTACGACCTGGACTACGACCTGGACCATGACCTGGACTACGACCTGGACTACCGCCTGGACTACGACCTGTACTACAGCCTGGACCACGACCTGGACTACAACCTTGACTACAGCCTGGACTATGACCTGGACTACAGCCTAGACTACAGCCTGGACTATGACCTGGACATCGACCTGGACTACAGCCTGGACTACGACCTGGACTACAGCCTGGACCACGACCTGGCCAGATCTGTCCACCCCAGCTCATTTCACCACTCCCAGGAATACCCCCCATACCTCAGCAGTACGGAATGTGAAATAATAACAATACACAAGGGGAACATGAGAAGAATATTAATTAGAAATTAATGCTTTTCTATATGTTTCATGTTGAAAGTGAGTGGTGATTAATCTTCAGGTTTTTGGAAAATATGGTCCTGTTACAGGAGAGCTTGGATTTAATAGCTAAACTCATAGGTATTCTAATGCCTTTTTCTCTGTGAGTGTGTGTGCATGTGTGCGGGTGTGTGCGCGTGCGTGTGTTATGAAGTTCTTGAGTGCTTTCTAATGCCGTTGATAAGATATCCTGTTCCCACCTCAGTCTGGGGAAAAGGTTGGAGAGATGTAACTAATGGAACAAGGCCAGCACTGAGTCCAACCGCTAACTACAGATGTAGGATCTTAATTTGAGCCAGTCTGCTACCGTAGGAAAATTATTCTGCAGCAACAGAACATTTGAATTATTATGTGGATTATAATTCAGCAACATTTCTGCAGGGGTTAATACATTCTTCGTAAGGGAAAATCAAGTCTTACATTTCAAAGTGGACATTACAAACTTCAGAATCCTTTTTAAACCTCAAATACACTACAGGTTTTAAATGTCCTGCCTTGCAGGAAGGTTCTCCTGCAACAGGGTGATCAAATTAAGATCCTACATCTGTAGCACTACTCCAAGATGTCCCTGTCAACACTCTCCCCTGACACCATAATCACTACTGCCAACTGTTACCTTAACCTCCACTACACATGGCTACTGGAAACACAAAATCTGTGTTATTACCTAAGTATTACTTTACATGCCAGCCCCTGTCATCACCACTCACTCACAGCTTTATAAAACCTGGGAAATGACTGTTTACTTGGATGTGTACCACGTTCTTACACTAACAATCTCACGCTGAGGGATTTTGTCGTTCCCCCCCCCCCCCCCCCCCCCCCGTCACCTCTTAACCTAGACTGCTCTTTTCACAGACTCAGCAGAATCTTGCTGTTTGTTTGTGTATTTGTCCCTTGGCTATGGCTTCTGTCTTGCTTGTGTGTGTGTGTGTGTGTGTGTGTGTGTGTGTGTGTGTGTGTGTGTGTGTGTGTGTGTGTGTGTGTGTGTGTGTGTGTGTGTGTGTGTGTGTGTGTGTCTGTGTCTGTGTCTGTCTGTCTGTCTGTCTCAGGGTCTTTAGCCATGTTTGTGGTTTACCTCCCTGCTGAGTTTACAGGACTTTGATGCTGAGTCTGGGGAACAGGGATGATCTCTGGTTTGACTCTTGTCTTTTTTTTCTCCCTCTAATCCTTGCCACGAGATGCAGCTGTGCTCTAAGCTCATCCCTCTGTGACGGTTGTAAGTAAAGGTACACTGCTTTGTCCTCTTGCTCTCTTTTTCTCTCTGCCCCTCCCTCTCTCTCACATGGTTTCTCTTTCTCTGTATCCCCTCTCTCTTATCATTCCAGCACTTCCTATAGGAACACATCCTTCTCAGACAACTTGTAAACAACAGGACGGTCACTTTATACTAAGTTTCTTCTATTCAGATGCAGTACGTGTTTGTGTTAGTGTCATGCCTTGGAGAGATTGAGGATGTCGACAGGATTTTCCCTCCATGGTTGCAGTATGCTGTAGAATGTGTGTAGAGTTCCAGTGTAGCTGTCCCACTGTCGCTCAGTGTTGAGTTGAGCCGAAGGGCTGCAGGGCTGAAGGGAGAGGATGCAGGGAGCGTGTAGTATGATACTGCTTCATAAGCTAGGGTCCCCACCGTCACACTCCTTACGTAAGACGCCCAACAACAGCACTCTTTGATTAACGCGCACTTTCCTAACAACTACAGGGTTGATAACGGAGGCAGTGAAGTGTTGGCTGCTGAGGAGGCCTGGAAGCCTGCAGTTAATCTGATTTAGAAGGCTTTACTCCTATCTACGTAGGCTCTGGGTGCATGGTAAAAGTGCATGTGAGAGAGGGGGGGACGATAGGGAGCGAGGGATCGACAGAGAGAGAGAAGGAGGGGTAAATAAGTGGTGAGAGAGTGATCGTTTACAGTGAGAATAAGGAGTCATCTGAGGTGAATCAACGAATCAACTGTCTTTAGAGTGTCAGCTCTCAATGACCATGACTAAAAACAATCTTCAACGGCTTTAAGAGAAAGCAGAGACGTTAAATCAAACCCTAATGTCAACAGAATAAAAGTTATCTAACATTACACTTCCTGGGTTGGTCTTCAAGGCCAACAATGGTCGTCACGGGATACGCGATAATTGCAAAGAAGCCTGCCATGTTTCACCGCTTTGTGTCAATTGCATCTTGTTTGGTAATTGTGATTTTTATTATGCTGATCCTTTTTTGAACACACAGGACTAGAAAAATCCCAAGACAGACCCAGCATGCCAACCACAGACCATTATCCATATTTCTATCTGTCTTAACACTCAACAAGAACATCCTCAACGGCCATGGCAGACCACATCCAAACCAGACCGTTTGTCTGTGACTTTTCAGAGACATCTTGCACGAATATCGTTGGATTTCCAAATGTTTCAGAAGACAGGCCTGCCACTCCCATTAGTGCGTTGGTGGGCCATGTGAATAAACATTCCTCACTCTGGAGGAGGGAGGGGAGAAAGGCACAGGCATTTTGACACAGGCAATGATGAATTAACAAGATTTTATTGAATAAACGGATGTGTATACGCGCTGGTGTTTGCTACGGCGGATGCATTACACTCCTTCCTTCCTGGCTCTGCTCCAGACTGGCCATAGCTCGTGTTCATTGTGTTCAAGGATCTCTGATGTCTTCACAGGGCTAGAGTGGCGGTGCGTACCACAAGTTAGAAAACAGGTTCAAGGACTTTCCAACAAATTCACTTATACTGTCTTAGGCCTGCAGACATTATATGATTTTTATTAGGATCCCCGTTAGCCGATGCCAATGTCGACAGCTAGTCTTCTTGGGGTCCGACACATAATGAAAAAGACATTAAAGACAAAAAATATATCATTTACATTTAAAACATGAACTTAGACATTGTGACGGGCCGGGTGCCTGTACTGTCACGTCCTGATCTGTTTCACCTGTCCTTGTGCTTGTCTCCACCCCTCTCCAGTTGTCGCTCATTTTCCACACTTATCCCCTGGGTATTTATACCTGTGTTTTCTGACCCAGAAGATTTGGACCAGCTCCGCAATGCCATCTCCTCCCAAGGAGCCCTCATTGGTAGACAAGAGGAGTTGCATCTTGGTCTGATGGAAGGTTTCCAGGACGTGGCCAACCGTCACGACCTAGCATTGGATGCTTTTGCAGGAGCAATTCCGTGGGTTGCCTACTAGACAGCCTACAACGACGGTAACCTCCCAGCCCCTCAGTAACCCGGCTGGTAGCAGCGCAGTCACCCCGGTTTCCCGTGAATCTCGCTTACCTCCCCTGGAGCGCTACGATGGAGATTCCAGAACCTGCCGGGCCTTTCTCTCCCAGTGCTCCCTCGTTTTCAAGCTGCAGGCTTCTTCGTTCCCCTCGGACCGCTCGAAGATAGTGTACATTATTACGCTGATGTCCGGGAGGGCACTCGCCTGGGCCATGGCGGTGCGGGAACAACAATCCACCATCTGCCTCAGTCTGGAGGTATTCGTGGTGGAGGTGAAAAAAGTTTTAGAGGCTCCTGTGTCTGGGAGAGAGGCTGCCCGGAAGTTACTCCAGTGTGTGGTGGAACCCAGTGCCTGGAACCCAGAAGCACTGTTCGACATGTTCCTGCATGGATTATCGGAGGAAGTAAAAGACGAGCTTGCAAGCCGGGAACTACTGACGGATCTTGAATCACTCATCGCTTTAATCATCCGGATCGATGGTCGGTTACTGGAACCTAGAAGGGGGAAGAGGTCTAATTACGGTCCCATTCGCTCACTCAAGTATCCCACCTTGCATCAAAAAAACTCTGGGGGTCCCCGGAGTCTTCATTCCCGAAAGGACCAGAGCTTACCCAAGTTCCTCTAAGAGCCTCCGAAGACTGCCAATTTGTCCCTTCCCGAAGCCGAAGCAGATCGGCAGGGCTAGGCTGTCTCCAGCCGAAAGCGTACGCAGATTTAACACCCAGAGTTGTCTGTATTGCGGTACTACAGGTACTACCCGTCCCTTCAAGAGACCCAGCTCATTGGTAGGAATGAGTACTCTGGTGGGTCTTATTAAGGATAATGTTGCTTCTTCCCCTACTCGCCCCCTCTAAATGCCACCCTGCTGTGGGGCGACCAGTCCAAGTCTCTCCAGATACTCATCAACTCGGAGGCCAATGCGAGTCTTATGGACGTTACCCTGGCGTCTGATCTGGGCATCCCCACTCAACCCCTCTTCATTCCTATGGATGTTAGAGCGCTGGACTGGCGCTCTATAGGCCGGGTCACCCACCATACCACCCCCATCAACCTACGATTGTCGGAGAACCCCAGCGAGATTATCCAATTCCAGCTAATTGAGTCTCCGCATCTTCCTGAGGTATTGGGATTCTCTTGGCTCCAGCAACACAATCCCTCGATTGACTGGTCTACTGGTGCCATCGTGGGCTGGAGCCTGTTCTGCGATGCCCATTGTCTGAAATAATCTCTGCCTGCCCCGGGACGTCTTTCTTGGGGCTCGGAAATTGCCCCGAACCTCTCCGACATTCCCACAGAGTACCAAGACCTCCGGGAGGGGTTCAGTAAGGCCTGGGCTTCCACAACACCGGCCGGTACCCAAGGAGGTTAAGGCGGATGCGCTGGCACGCCACTATAGCCCCGCGGCTACACCCCCAGAAGCCGAGACCTTTCCCCCTGCTCAAAAATCAATAGCCCCTCTGCTGTTCGTCCTCTGTTGCCCCATACCCTCTGTATACTTCCTACTTTTCCTGTTTCTAGATCTAAACCCATGTCTCACAGCCCTTTGTCTCCTGTTTCCTTTGTCTTACCTGAAGCCTGTATACTGACTTCGGTTGCCAGTTGTACAGTGTTTCCTCATTGGTGCGGCTGGCTTCCGGGTTAAGCAAACAGAATGAATTAACATCTGAGAGTTGGCGTGTAGAAAAGGCCTTGATGGTAGTGGAATGGATCCATACAGTAATTGTGGCTCCTAAACACATGAAACCCTAAGGAATTCCATGGTTATCAGATAAACAATAACATCTTTCGGCTCGCTGTTAGACAAGAAAGATCCTCAAGTCACCCAAAGGGGTACAGAGGTTTCAGTCAAGTCACTCAGCGTCTCATGATTTGTTTGTTCATTCTCAAATACACAGTTATGTGCACCATCCCAAATAGCTACAGTATTCTACAACATATGTAACAGAATCTACCATTGCTCTAAGGTCCTGTTTTGCATTCTACTAACAGCGTGTTTTACTCCAGTTATTTCTCTCCTCCTCTCAGAGTAAGTAATGACAGTGACAAAGATGTTTTTATAGGAACTGTTAATGTTAGCCCTGCTGTGTCTCTGTAGCCTGTCCTCACACCCCAACCCATTACTCACAGGAATCTTGGCCTCTTTTCACTGAGGTCTGCCCTGCCCTCGCTCATTCCTCCACTACCCGCTTCTCTCTCTCTCCACCTATCTATCTTGCTCTCTCTATCCCTGTCTCATCCCTTCATTGCATTACTGTTCTCCCCTCTTTCTTGAAATCTCTAAGGATCATAAAGAGAGGGGGATACAAAGAGGTAGGGACCTATGATAAACAGAAGAGATGGAGAGAAGCACCTGGGCAGAAGAGGCCATTGACCTTATGGGATACAGACATCACAGACAGGGGAAAGAAGAGAGAAAGAGGTACTGTATATACAGCACAATTAGTATATTTAGTCTATTCAATAACCTCCCAAGGACATACCAGCCACCACAAGAAGCAATACAGAAAGACAAATGAGACTCATACGGAGGAGACTGGGTTAGAATGTTTGCTGCAGTCATCCTCACTTGGACAAGAGCCCCAGAAATGCACACACATCTTTGTTTATGTCACTGTGAATGATCATTATCCCTCTATAAACCACCACTCCAGTCTAGATCTCCCCAGCTGTGGTGTGTGTACTGTAGACTAAGTAAACCATGCCTGCAGTGCACTGTCAATATTGTACATACACCTTCATTCATCTTGTTCTGTCTGTCCATCCGTCCTGCATAACTGTGATCACTTCTGTTAGGTGGGAACTGTAAAAACATGCCCCAAACAAGAGTAAGATGCAGCACATGTCAAGGTATTATTCTCTATACAGGAGCCACAAGCTTGGTCACGCCTCGATGGTGGTGGGCTCTTTATCAGCAATTAGTGAAGTTAGTCCCAGGTCATTCTCCCTCCTCCCAAAATATGTTAATACAGCGATTCCTGTGTACTCTCCTACTTTGATTTGTCTCACTGTGTAAACACCAAATGAGGATTCCTCTCCCTACCCAGCCACCCATTTCCTGTGAGGAATAGCAGAATGAGGATGCCCGTGGCCGAGGGAGGTAAGGAAGTCACACAGTGCCCTGGGAACTCATAATATTAAGATTGGGGTCATCTCTGGTCTGTTGTCCTGGGGCTAAGCCTTGTTATCTGTGCCCTCCTCACAGAGACCCTGGACAACCCACTGGCCAATCACCACACAGCAGAGGTGTGTGTGTGTGTGTGTGTGTGTGTGTGTGTGTGTGTGTGTGTGTGTGTGTGTGTGTGTGTGTGTGTGTGTGTGTGTGTGTGTGTGTGTGTGCGTGCTTGCGTGTGTGTTTCTGTGTAAGCAAGAAGTGAAACTTAAATTAAACATGGCCCTTAAACAAAATGAAATCATGAATTATGAAAATAATCTCTTATTCCTCGGCAAATTGTATGCAAGTTTGTTACAGCATGTGCATGTGTGTGCTCCCTCGCTCGCTAGCTCACATGTCATCATTGTATATATTAGCCTCTCTATTAAGATAAATGAAAGACAGAAGTGTAGATTTGATCTGGTGACATGGTCAAGTGATTCCATGTAAGAATGGTTGAGTCCATTTCCAAGAAGCACATTGATTTGACTGCAGTCAGGTATCTCTTGACATGTTTAAATAGGACCTGGACAATGTCTTTGGTGTTTGTTGATGCTTGAACAGCTGGTCTGAATAAGGCCTAATAGCTTGTTAAACCTGCTGTAACCTGGGCCTAAAGGGCTTTGTATTCATTGGGTAAAGGTAGGATTTCCACAAAAAATAAGAGCAGTGTTATCGTAAAAGGACACTTGCTGTGATAAACCTGCCAAAAGGTATGTCTGGAGTCTCATTTTAGGGTTTGCCTGTTCTCAGAATCTAATGAAAACCTGTTGTCTTTATGCACTCCTTGCCACAATGTTGTATTTTGTTAAATGAGTGAGCAGTGTGTGTGGAGTGGAGTGGAGCAAGACCTATACTCTGGGGTCTTGTGAATGATGCAGGGCTCCGTTGTCATAACGGGACATCATATGACTTGGCTCCTCTCGGCAGTGACTTCATCTCAGTCCATTCACACACACAGCTCTGCTCTGAGAAACATTAGCCAGATCAGGACATGAACTCTACTCAGCATGTTCTGACACTCCCTCTATCTCTGCTGAACTGATAACAGAGAAACATTTTAAATACAGAGATGACTAAAACAGTGAGTGAAGACATTCAAGACAAACTGCTCCTTTTCTGTCACGTGGTGCTTCTCTCTCCTCTCTCTCTCTCTCTCTCTCTCTCTCTCTCTCTCTCTCTCTTTCTTTCTCTCACTCTCTCACTCTCTCATTGCCATAGCAAGTAAAGTAGATAATATACAAAAGTGAAGTAAACCAAAATTAACAGTAAACATTACACTCATAGAAGTTCTCAAGGAAAAAATACATTACAAATTTCATATTATGTATATATACAGTGTTGTAACGATGTGCAAATGGTTAAAGTACAAAAGGGAAAATAAATAAACATAAATATGGGTTGTATTTAGAATGGTGTTTGTTCTTCCCTGTGGTATTTCACCCAGTATATATGGGAGTTTATAAAAATCAGGTTTGTTTTCAAATTCTTTGTGGGTCTGTGTAATCTGAGGGAAATATATGTCTCTAATAATGGTCATACATTTGGCAGGAGGTTAGGAAGTGCAGCTCAGTTTCCACCTCATTTTGTGGACAGTGTGCACATAGCCTGTCTTCTCTTGAGAGCCAGGTCTGCCTACACCGGCACCAGATCATCAGCAAACAGTAGACATTAGACTTCAGATTGTAGTAGATGAAGCCCGGGTGCTGCAGGCTGTTCTAGTGCCCTCGCCAGTTCGTTGATATATATGTTGAAGAGGGTGGGGCTTAAGCTGCATCCCTGTCTCACCCCACCGCCCTGTGGGAAGAAATGTATGTGTTTTTTGCCTATTTTAACCACACACTTGTTGTTTGTGTACATGGATTTTATAATGTTGTATGTTTTTCCCCCAACACCACTTTCCATCAATTTGTATAGCAGACCCTCATGCCAAATTAAGTCAAAGGTTTTTTTTTATCAACAAAGCATGAGAAGACTTTGCCTTTGTTTTTGGTTTGTTTGTTTGTCAATTAGGGTGTGCAGGGTGAGTACGTGGTAAAAAGCCAATTTGATATTTGCTCAGTACATTGTTTTCACTGAGGAAATGTATGAGTCTGATGTTAATGATAATGCAGAGGATTTTCCCAGGGTTGCTGTTGACATATATCCCACAGTAGTTATTGGGGTCAAATTTGTCTCCACTTTTGTGGATTGGGGTGATCAGTCCTTGGTTCCAAATAATGGGGATGCCAGAGCTAAGATGATGTTAAAGAGTTTTAGTATAGCCAATTGAAATGTGTTGTCTGTATATTTTATAATTTCATTAAGAATACCATCAACACCACAGGCCTTTTTGGGTTGGAGAGTTTTTATTTTGCCCTGTAATTCATTCAATGTAATTGGAGAATTCAGTGGGTTCTGGTAGTCTTTAATAGTTGATTCTAATATTTGTATTTGATCATGTATATGTTTTTGCTGTTTGTTCTTTGTTCTTTGTTATAGAGCCCAAAAGATTGGAGAAGTGGTTTACTCATACATCTCCATTTTGGATAGATAATTATCTGTGTTGTTTGTTTAGTGTTTTCCAATTTTCCCAGAAGTGGTTAGAGTCTATGGATTCTTCAATTACATTGAGCTGGTTTCTGACATGCTGTTCCTAATTTTCCATAGTGGATTTCTGTATTGTTTTAGTGATTCACCATAGTGAAGGTGTAGACTCGGGTTTTCTGGGTCTCTATGATTTTGGTTGGACAGGTTTCTCAACTTCTTTCTTGGGTTTTTGCATTCTTCATCAAAACATTTGTCATTGTTCTTCATTTACTTCAGCTTTTCTTAGTTTTTTTAAAGATTTGATAGAGAAGCTGAGAGGTCAAATATACTGTTTAGGTTTTCTACTGCCAGGTTTACACCTTCACTATTACAGTGAAACATTTTGTCCAGGAAATTGTCTAGAAGGGATTCAATTTGTTGCTGCCCAATTGTTTTTTGGTAGATTTCCACATTACTCTCCTTCCATCTATAGCATTTCTTAATATTATACAGGTCCCTTGGCTTTGATGACTCATGATTGAGCATAGCTCTGTTCAAGTAGAGTGTGATTTTGCTGTGATTTGATAGGGGTGTCAGTGGACTGACTGTGAACGCTCTGAGAGACTCTGGGTTGAGGTCAGTGATAAAGTAGTCTACAGTACTACTGCCAAGAGATGAGCTATATGTATACCTACCATAGGAGTCCCCTCGAAGCCTACCATTGACTATGTACATACCCAGCGTCCGACCGAGCTGCAGGAGTTGTGACCCGTTTTTGTTGGTTAAGTTGTCATAGTTGTGCCAAGGGGGGCATATGGGGGAGACAATGCTGTCCCCTCAAGGTAGGTGTTTGTCCCCCTGTGTGCTGAGGGTGTCAGGTTGTTGTCCAGTTCTGGCATTTAGGTCGGCACAGACTAGTACACGTCCCTGGGCCTGGAAATTGTTGATCTCCCCCTCTAAGATGGAGAAGCTGTCATCGTTAAAGTATGGGGATTCTATTGGGGGTATATAGGTAGCACACATGAGGACATTTTTCTCTGTTGAGATAATTTCCTTATTCATTTCTTGCCAGATGTTCCTGTTTTGACTAATTTGATAGAGTGGGTTAGGTCTGCTCTATATCAAATGAGCATACCCCCTGAGTCTCTTCCCTGTTTCACACCTGGTAGTTTGGTGGATGGGACTACCAGCTCTCTGTAGCTTAGTGGGCAACCAGTGCGGCTGTCTCCTTTATACCATGTTTCTTGTAGGATGACAATGTCTGATTTCCAATTTCTTTGGTGAAGTCTGGGTTCCTGCTCTTTACGCCAAAGGCAGATGACCTCAGACCTTGTATATTCCAGGATGAGATAGTAAAAACTTTGTGTTTCCATATTGTCTAGTGTTGTTTTTGTGTGGTTTAGGTCTGGACCATCACAGTAGGTGTGAGCAGAGCATGTTGAGTATCTGATACATACTGTACCTCTTAGGTCGCATGATGGGGCTTGGGCGGTTTAATGCATATGTCCTGCTATCATGTTTAGGTCCTTGCCGCAGAAGGGGCATAGGTCCGATAGAGAGTGGCCAGGGTTTGCTTGGGGTGGTTTTAGTTGGTTGGGGTGTGGCTGGTGCTGTTGTGGTCTGGGTGTAGGTCCTCTTGGCATGGGATCTCTCGGTGCAGATCCTTCAGGGGGGGGGTCTTGCAAGTCTGGGAGGGTGTCTCATTGTTCTCAGCGGGGTGTCCGTTGCTCTGTTGCTCCTGTGTGTGGTGCTGGGGCTATGGTTGAGGGTGAGGTCCTTCAGCGTCCTGGCAAAAGTTGAGATGGCTGCCTTGTAGAGGTGGACCTGGTAGTAAAGGCTGTTCAAGTCCAGGCTGAAGTAGTGGGCCTGGTAGACATTAGGTCCCTCAGCAAGGAAGAAGCCACTGCTCCAAAACTGCCATAACAAAAACCAGACTACGGTTTGCAACTGCACATGGGGACAAAGATCGTACTTTTTTGGAGAAATATCCTCTGTTCTGATGAAACAAAAATAGAACTGTTTGGCCATAATGACCATCGTTATGTTTGGAGGGAAAAGGGGGAGGCTTGCAAGTCAGAGAACACCATTCCAACCGTGAAGCACGGGGGTGGCAGCATCATGTTGTGGGGGTGCTTTGCTGCAGGAGGGACTGGTGCACTTCATAAAATAGATGGCATCATGGGGAAGTAGAATTATGTGGATATACTGAAGCAACATCTTAAGACATCAGTCAGGAAGTTAAAGCTTTCTCACAAATGGGTCTTCCAAATGGACAATGACCCCAAGCATACTTCCAAAGTTGTGGCAAAATGGCTTAAGGATAACAAGGTCAAGGTATTGGAGTGGCCATCACAAAGCCCTGACCTCAATCCTATAGAAAATTTGTGGGCAGAACTGAAAAAGCGTGTGAGAGCAAGGCCTACAAACCAGACTCCGTTACAACAGCTCTGTTAGGAGAAATGGGCCAGAATTCACCCAACTTATTGTGGGAAGCTTGTGGAAGGCTACCTGAAACGCTTGACCCAAGTTAAACAATTTAAAGGCAAATGCTACCAAATACAAATTGAGTGTCTGTAAACTTCTGACCCACTGTGAATGTGATGAAAGAAGTAAAAGCTGAAATAAATCTCTCTAGTATTATGCTGACATTTCACATTCTAAAAATAAAGTGCTGATCCTAACTCACCTGAAACAGGGACTTTTTTACTAGGATTAAACGTCAGGAATTGTGAAAAACTGAGTTTAAATGTATTTGGCTAAGGTGTATGTAAACTTCCCACTTCGACTGTATAAATATAAATATATATACATACAGTGCATTCGGAAAGTATTCAGACCCCTTGACTTTTTCCACATTGGTTACTGTGCGTTACAGCCTTATTCCAAAGTGGATGAAATAGTTTTTTCCCCCTGATCAATCTACACACAATACCCCATAATGACAAAGCAAAATCAGGTTTTTAGAGATGTTTGCAAATGTATTAAAAATAAAAATCTGAAATATCACATTTACATGTATTCAGACCCTTTACTCAGTACTTTGTTGAAGGACCTTGGGCAGCGACTACAGCATCGAGTCTTCTTGGAAATGATGCTACAAGCAGGGCACACCTGTATTTGGGGAGTTTCTCCCATTTTTATCTGCAGAGCCTCTCAAGCTCTGTCAAGTTGGATGGGGAGCATTGCTGCACAGCTATTTTCAGGTCTCTCCAGAGATGTTCGATCGGGTTCAAGTCCGGGCTCTGGCTGGGCCACTCAAGCACATTCAGAGACTTGTCCCGAAGCCACTCCTGCATTGTCTTGGCTGTGTGTTTAGGGTCATTGACCTATTGGAAGGTGAACCGTCTGAGTCTGAGGTCCTGAGCACTCTGGAGCAGGTTTTCATCAATGCTTCCGTCTGGCCGCTCTACCATAAAGACCTGATTGCTGGAGTGCTGCAGAGATGGTTGTCCTTCTGAAAGGTTCTCCCATCTCCACAGAGGAACTCTGTCAGAGTGACCATTGGGTTTTTGGTCACCTCCCTGACCAAGGCCCTTCTCCCCCGATTGCTCAGTTTGGCTGGGTGGATATCTCTAGGAAGAGTCTTGGTGGTTCCAAACTTCTTCCATTTAAGAATGATGGCAGCCACTGTGTTCTTGGGGATCTTCAATGCTGCAGACATTTTTTGCTATCCTTCCCCAGATCTGTGCCTCGACACAATCCTGTCTCAGGGCTCTGCGGACAATTCCTTCTACCTTATGGCTTGGTTTTTTCTCTGACATGCACGGTCAACTCTGAGACCTTATATAGACAGGTATGGGCCTTTCCAAATCATGTCCAGTTGATTAAATATACCACATGTGGATTCCAATCAAGTTTTAGAAACATCTCAAGTTTGATCAATGGAAACAGGATGCACCTGAGCTCAATTTTGTGTCTCATAGCAAAGGATCTGAATACTTATATTAATAAGGTATTTCTCTTTTTTATTTTTAATACATTTGCTAAAACGTGTTTTTGCTTTGTCTTTATGGGGTATTGTGTGTAGATTGCTGAGGATTTTTTAAAATTCCTTTTTAGATTAAGGTTGGAACGTTAAAAAAAACATGATCTGCCAAACCGCGGTTCATAACACCCGCCCACTTAACCCGGAACACAGCCGCACCAATGTGTCGGAGGAAACACTGTTCGACTGACGACCGAGGGCAGCCTGCAGGCTCCCAGCCCGCAACAAGGAGTCGCTAGAGTGCAATGAGCCAATTAAAGCCCCCCCTGGCCAAACCCTCCCCCAACCCGGATGATGCTGGGCTAATTATGCGCTGTCTTATGGAACTCCCGATCACGGCCACTACAAACCCGGGTCTTTAGTGACGCCTCTAGCACTATGATACAGTGCCTTGGACCGCTGAGCCACTCGGCAGTTCCTAGGAAGATGTTTTTAAATGTTTTGTACACTCGGTGTATATAGATATCTTTGTTAGAAAAAATATAATATTTCCTTTGACGGAGTGATACTGAATATAAAAAACTTACCCCACTCTCCCCAACCTGACCACACTGGTGAAATTAATGCTGTTTGTGTTTTATCACTTGGGGGTCTTTGTTTTTGATCTGAAGTCTGTGCAGCACGTTTGTTGTCCTCAGAGAAAACCAGTATCTGAGGCTCCCAAGAAAATCATAATAATCATAAACAAAAGAGGCACTGCTTCCTTGTGGTTGTGTGGCACACATCTGGACTTCCCTCAGATTAAACATTCCATATGTGAACTGAGCTGGAAACGATTTGTTCACCGGCAGTGCCGTCACTCCTGCCAAAAGGGAGAGGGGGTTGAGAACGGACCACTGCAGTGAAAAGATTCTAGGTATGGAGTTAATTTGGCCAAAGGTCTTGGTTGCAGTAGGATGCTATTTGGCAGAGTTTAAACATGTAATCTCCCATTTGATTTTCATTCATTGGGCAGGATGGGAGGGTGCCAGTCCCCTTCTCCCGGGAGTAAGACATCCCACCCATATCAAGGTCAAGCTGGCTCTTTATAAACATTGATTAAATGCGCTGGAAATTGCCCTCTGGCTTAGTTTTACACATGAAAGACAAGCGTACCGTGTTGTAAAAGAAAGAAAAAGATAGATAGAAAGAAAGAAAGCACAAGACATCAGTTTACAGTGCCTTCAGAAAGTACTCACACCCCGTTGACTTTGTCAGCATTTTGTTGTGTTACAGCTGGAATTTGAAATAGATTAAATTGCAATGTTTTATCACCCATCTACACACAATACCCCATAATGTGAAAGTGGAATTATGTTTTTAATTTTTTTAAACAAATTAATACAAAAGGAAAAGCTGTAATGTCTTGAGTTAATAAGTATTCAAACCCTTTGTTATAGCAAGCCTAAATAAATTCAGGAGTAAAAATGTGGATGGGTGGATGGGTAAACATTTAAAAAGCAGACATTGAATATCCCTTTGAGCATGGTGAATTTATTAATTACACTTTGGATGGTGTATCAATAGACCCAATCACTGCAAAGATACAGGCAACCTTCCTAACTCAGTTGCCGAGGAGGAAGGAAACTGCTCAGTGATTTCACTATGAGGCCAATGGTGACTTTAAAACAGTTAGAGTTTAATGGCTGTGATAGGTGAAAAATGAGGATGGATCAACATCACTGAAATTACTCCACAATACTAATCTAACTGAGATAGTGAAAATGAACAAAGCCTGTACAGAATGGAAATATTCCATAACATGCATCCTGTTTGTAACAAGGCACTAAAGTAATACTGCAAAACGTGTGGCAAAGCAATTCACTTTTTTGTCCTGAATACAAAGTGTTAGGTTTGGAGCAAATCCTATATAACACATTATTGAGTACCACTCTCCATATTTTAAAGCATAGTTGTGTTTGCATCATGTTATGGGTATGCTTGTAATAGTTAAGGACTGGGGAGTTTTTCAGGACAAAAATTAAATGGAATGGAGCTAAGCACACGCAAAATCCTAGAGGAAAACCTGATTCAGTCTGCTTTCCACAAGACACTGGGAGTTAAACTCACCTTTCAGCAGGACAATAACATAAAACATATGGCCAAATATACAATGAAGTTGCTTACCAAGAAGAAAGTGAATTTTCCGGAGTAGTCGAGTTACAGCTTTGACTTAAATCTACTTGATAATCAATGGCAAGATCTGAAAATAGTTGTTGAGCAATGATCAACAACCAATTTGACAGAGCCTGAAGAATTTTGAAAATAGTCATGGTCAAATGTTGCAAAATCCTGGTATGGAAAGCTCTTAAACTTATTTTATTTTCAATAAATTTGCAAAGATTTCTAAAAACATGTTTTCACTTTGTCATTGTGGTTTATTGTGTGTTGATGGGGGAGAAAAATATATACTTAATCCAGTTTGAATTCAGGCTGTGACAACAAAATGTGAAATAAGTCAAGGGGCATGACTACTTTGACAACACTGTAACAGCTGAATAATTGCTTTTCAGGATATTCTCTTGATTCGTATTTGTTTTATCATCAGACTGCATCCCAACCGAAGCGAAACGATTACGAGATATCATTGTGCAACTGTGTCTGGTCTTGTCATTCAAAGAGCAGTCTTGTTTTACAACTGTTAGCAGCAGTCTATAACAAACAAACTGCTCACATGGACTTGGCTTATTCGACAAAATGTTGACAAAATGTTCTACAAAACGCTTGAATGGATTTACTCTCTAGGAGTTCTGGTGGGCTTTCGCGCTTCAGAAAACAAAGTAAAGGAGGGTTGCACAACAACAATGACAAACATCATGAGAATGGCTTACCAAGAAAAACTCCCAAAAGGACTAATTCAAGGTAAAAAGCCGTTGGAGCACTCAACAAAAATGGATTATTAATAATAAAAATAATAGGGGAGGGGGTGTAGTTCAAAAATGAACCCCAAACGGTTATTGAAAAGGTTATTTGAGGACCCATTAAAGGAGGTTCTTTGAAGAACCCTTTGAAAGGGTTCTTCGAATAACTTATAGGTGTTACCCCAAAGTTTCCATTTGAAAAATCCCCTAAAGGACACTCCAGGAACCTTTTATTTTTAGAACATAGTTAGCATAAGCTGCTAAAACCTTTCATGAAATAACAAAAAAAGTGTAAACTGTAACCATTCATTTCCCTTTATAGTTTATTCGCCTAAACATGACCTTCATCCACAATTTTTGTGTCAGTAATTAGACATTGTTCTTAGGGGGGGCTAGTTACTCCCTAGTACCCTACAGGATGCGGACAGGTGACTGACTTCTCAGCATCAGTCTTCCTCAGAGTGACCTGTCCATTGTACTTAGCTCCTATTTATAGTCTAGTTGCTCATTGAGACACAACAACATAAACAAATTATAATGATAATATGTAATTGGCAAATTATAGGAAAAATATATATAAATATTGTGTCTCGTTAATCAATAGGACATGAGAAAATATACATAGGTGATCAAGTATTTGGGGTTTTGTGAATCCTGAGACCGAAAAATCCTGGCAACAACAGTATAGAGACGAGGACAGCGAAAAAATCATCGTTTAATCCCTTTGGATCCACAGTGTCTGAGTAGTACTGCCAGGATGCCTCTCTATGTTTTAGTTTACATACGATATCACCTCTTGGTGAAATGTGGACAGTGTTCTATGGCTACAAAGTGCAGGGAGGGAGGTGAGTCATGGTTGGCTTGGATGCAGTGGAGCGCAATAACATAGTCCATGTTTTATTTCGAATAGCAGTCTTATGTTCTGCAATGCGAAGTTTCAATGCGAAGTTTAGTTTGACCAATATAAGCAGCCCCGCAAATGCATTTGGGCATGGATATGACAATTATGACATAATTAACCTTTGTATTTTGTATTCTTTACCTGTTATAGGGTGGTAAAACACTTTAGTATTTGTCGTACTTTCACAATGTACACAATGTCCACACTTGTAATTGCCATTGGGCGGGCCTGGGAGCCAAGTGTCACGCTTCTTGGGTAGCTGTGGGTAACGGAATCGGCTACAGTATATTGCGCGCACGGAGAAAACAAATGCGAGGGTGCAATGTTGTGAACTCTCGTAGATTTGTATCACCTTTGAGAATCTTCTAGTGTTTCAATACAATGGATTTGACGCGACCGGCACATGAGCTGTACTCTGTGGAGAAACACAAACATGGGGGCGTTTTGTCCTAGTTTGACGTGCAGTCTCTGTAGCACGGGTATAGATAGGCCGGTTCAACGACACCCGTATCATATCGGCGTTGCAGGAACTTGGTGCGCATATCATTAGCTTTGCACTCTAAATCTATGTCCTACAGTTACGTCGGAGTCTTAAGGATTTGACCCCTCGGTATGTTCCGTTTAAGGTGTAGGGTAATAGGGGTAACTATCCTCCTAAGAACAATGTTTAATTGTTGACACAAAAAAGCAATGTTTGGAAAACAATTGGTATGTGGATGAAGGTCATGCTTAGGCCAATATACTATAAAGGGAAATACATGGCTACAGTTTAGACTTTTTTAGAAATTTCCTGAAATGTTGTTTTTAGAAAAGTATATATTTTTTTAAAGTACCGGGTAATGGCATTTTTCTTACTCTCTCTCTCTTTTCTTCTTGTTGATGTTTCTGTTGAGCCTTTTCCTCCAGCAACCTTTTGTAAGGTGAGGCTGTCAGTACTGCCTCTGTCGTCCTCTTCCTCGGCCTCTCCTCCTGGATCCTATGTCTCGGGGACAGCCCCAATAGAACTGCTGCAGCTATTGGTTGTTGTTTTAGCAAAAACAAACAAACAAGAACACATGAGTATTGGTACAATAAACACTTCTAATCATTATATGGAAATACCTATTCCCTTTTTTTCTTCCCAACATTTGGAGCAAGGGTATGATGTGGTGGAGGTAGATGTGTTGGAGGTAGATATTGGGGAGTTAGAGCTGTTGGCGGTGGAGGTAGAGCTAGTGATGTGGTGGTAGAGGTGGCGACGGCAGAGCTGGTGGCCGTATCGGTAGAGGTGGCAGCGGTAGAGCTGGTGGCAGTATCGATAGAGCTGGTGGCCGTACCGGTGGAGTTGGCAGCGGCGGTGGTAGAGTGGATTTAGATTACTTTTTCTTGCCGGCAATGGGCTCAGGCCACTCTATAACCTAAGTGGCCACGAAGTCCGCCTGTGTGAAAATATCCTTCTCCAAAGGCCACTGGCCAGGAAGCCCTCCACCCCTCTTTCCACACTGGTCACCTTGTTATAGGCCTTTGTGATGAGGCCAGCCATTTGGTACAGTGAGGGAAAAAAGTATTTGATCCCCTGCTGATTTTGTACGTTTGCCACTGACAAAGAAATGATCAGTCTATAATTTTAATGGTAGGTTTATTTGAACAGTGAGAGACAGAATAACAACAACAAAATCCAGAAAAACGCATGTCAAAAATGTTATAAATTGATTTGCATTTTAATGAGGGAAATAAGTATTTGACCCCTCTGCAAAACATGACTTAGTACTTGGTGGCAAAACCCTTGTTGGCAATCAGAGGTCAGACTTTTCTTGTAGTTGGCCACCAGGTTTGCACACATCTCAGGAGGGATTTTGTCCCACTCCTCTTTGCAGATCTTCTCCAAGTCATTAAGGTTTCGAGGCTGACGTTTGGAAACTCGAACCTTCAGCTCCCTTCACAGATTTTCTATGGGATTAAGGTCTGGAGACTGGCTAGGCCACTCCAGGACCTTAATGTGCTTCTTCTTGAGCCACTCCTTTGTTGCCTTGGCTGTGTGTTTTGGGTCATTATCATGCTGGAATACCCATCCACGACCCATTTTCAATGCCCTGGCTGAACGGTGCCATGTACCAAGATTTGACGGTACATGGCCCCGTCCATCGTCCATTTGATGCGGTGCAGTTGTCCTGTCCCATTAGCAAAAAAACACCCCCAAAGCATAGTGTTTCCACCTCCATGTTTGACGGTGGGGATGATGTTCTTGGGGTTATAGGCAGCATTCCTCCTCCTCCAAACACGGAGAGTTGAGTTGATGCCAAAGAGCTCTATTTTGGTCTCATCTGACCACAACACTTTCACCTAGTTGTCCTCTGAATCATTCAGATGTTCATTGGCAAACTTCTTAAGCATGGGGACCTTGCGGGCGCTGCAGGATTTCAGTCCTTCATGGCGTAGTGTGTTACCAATTGTTTTCTTGGTGACTATGGTCCCAGCTGCCTTGAGATCATTGACAAGATCCTCCCGTGTAGTTCTGGGCTGATTCCTCACCGTTCTCAGGATCATTGCAACTCCATGAGGTGAGATCTTGCATGGAGCCCCAGGCTGAGGGAGATTGACAGTTATTTTGTGTTTCTTCCATTTGCAAATAATCGCACCAACTGTTGTCATCTTCTCACCAAGCTGCTTGGCGATGGTCTTGTAGCTCATTCCAGCCTTGTGTAGGTCTACAATCTTGTCCCTGACATCCTTGGAGAGCTCTTTGGTCTTGGCCATGGTGGAGAGTTCGGAATCTGATTGATTGATTGCATCTGTGGACAGGTGTCTTTTATACAGGTAACAAACTGAGATTAGGAGTACTCCCTTTAAGAGTGTGCTCCTAATCTCAGCTCGTTACCTGTGTAAAAGACACCTGGGAGCCAGAAATCTTTCTGATTGAGAGGGGGTCAAATACTTATTTCCCTCATTAAAATGCAAATCAATTGATAAAATTTTTGACATGTGTTTTTCTGGATTTTTTTGTTGTTGTTATTCTGTTTTTCACTGTTCAAATAAACCTACCATTAAAAGTATAGACTGATCATTTCTTTGTCAGTGGGCAAACGTACAAAATCAGCAGGGGATCAAATACTTTTTCCCCCTCACTGTATATACCTATCCTTTCCCCAGGAAGCGTCATCATCCATTGATCTGCTACCCTGTTTAAAAGGCCTTCAGACCGTTGAAGATGGTACGTTCTAACAGCTGCATCTTGTGGATTCACTGGCGTGACATAGTGATGAGAATCACTCCCTGGCCTCTTGCTATCCAAACAGCCTCCAGGCTGCCCATCGAGGATGACGATATGGTGTTCCTCAGGGGTGCAACCAACACTGTGGACCAAGTGGTGGTGCCAGTCAACAAAGAAAGTACTGTCGACCCAGCCTGAGTCACTCACCCATCCAACGGACCCTGGAGGTGCTTCAACCAGCAGCTGTTCGTTCATCCTCTGCGGTACGTACTGTCCCACTGCACTGATAGCACAAATTACTGTGACTGTGAAGCGCCTCTCTGGGCTGGTCATCTATGCAAACTGTTTTGCACCCTTGGTGGCCACCACAGGCAACAGTTTCTGGACATATTATATTCCCGTCTCATCCATGTTCCAACTCTTTGTTGGCCCGACGTCCCTGACGCTGTTTAAAACGTCCTTGTAGGCCATAAAAAAATGGGTCAACCTTAAGCTTATTAAAGCCCACCTCGCAAGACTGGTTGCTTGCAGTACTCAAACTGACAGTTGAGGGTTGGACTTCATTAAGCCACTGAACCAATCCACCCCTGCATACCGCTTTCCTTTGTTGAACCTGTGCTTGATTCCCATCCTCTCTGCCACATCGAAGGCGAGTCTTCTCACGTCCCATGATGTTAGGCCAAACAGGGCTCTGTCCATTTGTTGAATGTGGTTGACAAGGTCACTTTCATACGTTTAAGAGAAGACTGGCATCCCACCCATTTGTCTGAAGCCTTGGTTTTCACCTCCTTTCCTCTGTGGTGCTGTAGGGTACTTGGTGGAATTTTGAACACCCTGGCAGCCCCTTTTAAGGTCCGCCCATTTTCTATTGCCTTCAGGTCATGCTGTATCACCTCAGAGCCATAGCTTCCACGGTTTGTTTTCTTCTTGTATGTTCTCATCTGAAAATAGGTTAAGGAATTGACCCTAAACCTAAGCCCTGACCCCTAATCTAACATATGGCCCCTAACCCTTACCCAAAACCCTCCCTAACCCTAACCCCTAATCTAACAGATGGCCCCTTACCCTAACTACCCCACACAGGACTGTGTACCTTAAGACGAGCCAGTTTCTTTCAAATCACCTGACTCAAAGTATTATTATTAACTTGCAGGTGGGAGAGGTGCCATTTGAAAAGTGCTCTCTTAAAAACGTAACTAGAGAGCTAGCTATATGACATAAAATGCTGTGTAAAATAGCTAAAAGGCTATAAAACATTTTTTTGTAATTATTAACTGTAAAGCTTTCAGTCACTAGTGGAAACATTTACAACTGCAACTAAGTATGATATCTTTTTTAATGTACTTACCTCAGACGATCTTGTAGTAAGGTTGCTAGATAGCCCTGTCAAGCCCTGTTCTGTTTCACCCATCCTTGTGATTGTCTCCACCCCCTCCAGGTGTCACTGATTTTCCCCAGTGTATTTATCGCTATGTTTCCTGTCTCTCTGTGCCAGTTCGTCTTGTATGTTCTTCAAGTCAACCAGCGTATTTCACATACTCCTGCTTTTAGCTATTCTCCGTTTTCTAGTCCTTCCGGTTTTGACCCTTGCCTGTTTCTGGACTCTGTACCCACCTGCCTGACCATTCTGCCTGCCTTGACCATGAGCCTGTCTGCCACTCTGTTCCTCCTGGACTCTGATCTGGTTTTGACCTTTTGCCTGTCCACGACCATTCTCTTGCCTACTCCTTTTGAATTGATAAACATTGTAAGACTCCAACCATCTGCCTCCTGTGTCTGCATCTGGGTCTCGCCTTGTGTCCTGATAAGCATGTCTAGCAGTTAATGCTAACTAGTATTTACTGCTAGTGAGGTTGCTAGCTAGCAAGTTAGCATAAACTAGCACTAACTAAATGTCTAAATGACAGGTGGAATCACATTCATAACTATAAAGGGGTAACTAGCTCCCAGGAGACAGGAATAATGTGTCCCTGAACAAAGGGGGGGAGGTCTGGTCAGTATCTGGTGTGGCCACCAGCTGCATTAAGTACTGCAGTGCATTTCCTCCTCATGGACTGCACCAGATTTGCCCGTTCTTCCTGTGAGATGTTACCGCACTCTTCCAACAAGGCACCTGCTAGTTCTCAGACATTTTTGGGGGGAATGGCCCTAGCCCTCACCCTCCGATCCAACAGGTCCCAAACGTGCTCAATGGGATTGAGATCCGGGCTCTTTGCTGGCCATGGCAGAACACTGACATTCCTGTCTTGCAGGAAATCACGCACAGAATGAGCAGTATAGCTGGTGGCATTGTCATCATGTCAGGATAAGCCTGCAAGAAGGGTACCACATTAGGGAGGAGGATGTTTTCCCTGTAATGCACAGCATTGAAATTGCCTTCAATGACAACAAGCTCAGTCCGATGATGCTGTGACACACCGCCCCAGACCATGACGGACCCTGCACCTCCAAATAGATCCTGCTCCAGAGTACAGGCCTCGGTGTAACGCTCATTCCTTCGACGATAAACGTGAATCCGACCATCACCCCTGGTGAGACAAAACTGTGACTCGTCAGTAAAGAGCACTTTTTTGCCAGTCCTGTCTGGTCCAGCGATGGTGGGTTTGTGCCCATAGGCGAGGTTGTTGCCAGTGATGTCTGGTGAGGACCTGCCTTACAACAGGCCTACAAACCCTTAGTCCAGCCTCTCTCAGCCTATTTTCGGACAGTGTGATGTTCAGTGATGTTCGGATGTACTGATCCTGTGCAGGTGTTGTTACACGTGGTCTGCCACTGCGAGGACGATCAGCTGTTCGCCATGTCGCCTTGTAGTGCTGTCTTAGGCGTCTCACAGTATGGACATTGCAATTTATTTCCCTGGCCACATCTGCAGTCTTCATGCCTCCTTGCAGCATCCCTATGGCACGTTCACGCAGATGAGCAGGGACCCTGGGCATCTATCTTTTGGTGTTTTTCAGAGTCAGTAGAAAGGCCTCTTTAGTGTCCTAAGTTTTCATAACTGTGACCTTACTTACCTATTGTCTGAAAGGTGTTAGTGTCTTAACGTTCCACAGGTGCATGTTCATTAATTGTTTATGGTTAATTGAAAAAGCATGGGAAACAGTGTTTAAATCCTTTACAATGAACATCTGTGAAGTTATTTGTATTTTTACGAATGATCTTTGAAAGACAGGGTCCTGAAAAAGTTATGTTTCTTTTTTTGCTGAGTTTGTATACACTACCATTCACAATTTTGGGGTCACTTGGACATTTTCTTGTTTTTTAAAGAAAAGCTCATTTTTTGTGCATTAAAATAACATAAAATGTTTCAGAAATACATTGTTAATGTTGTAAATTACTTTTGTAGCTGTAAACGGCTGATTTTTTATGGAATATCCACATAGGCTTACAGAGGCCCATTATCAGCAACCATCACTCCTGTGTTCCAATGGCACGTTGTGTTAGCTGGGTAGGGTAGCCTACCCAGGGCGGCAGGGTAGGCTAGTGGTTAGAGCGTTGGACTAGTAGCCGGAAGGTTGCAAGTTCAAACCCCCGAGCTGACAAGGTACAAATCTGTCGTTCTGCCCCTGAACAGGCAGTTAACCCACTGTTCCTAGGCCGTCATTGAAAATAAGAATTTGTTCTTAGCTGACTTGCCTGGTTAAATAAAGGTAAAATAAATAAAATATCTAATCCAAGTTTATCATTTTAAAAGGCTAATTGATCATAAGAAAAACCTTTTGCAATTATGTTAACACAGCTGAAAACTGTTGTTCTGATTAAAGAAGCAATAAAACTGGCCTTCTTTAGACAAGTTGAGTATCTGGAGCATCAGCATCTTTAGGTTCGATTACAGGCTCAAAATGGCCAGAAACTAAGCACTTTCTTCTGAAACTCGTCAGTCTATTCTTGTTCTGAGGAATGAAGGCTATTCCATGCGAGAAATTGCCAAGAAACTGAAGATCTCGTACAACGCTGTGTACTACTCCCTTCACAGAACAGCACAAACTGTCTCTAACCAGAATATAAAGAGGAGTGGGCAAGAGGACAAGTACATTAGAGTGTCTAGTCTGAGAAACAGACACCTCACAAGTCCTCAACTGGCAGCTTCATTAAATAGTACCGCGCAAAACACCAGTCTCAACGTCAACAGTGAAGAGGCGACTCTGGGATGCTGGCCTTCTACCCAGAGTTCCTCTGTCCAGTGTCTGTGTTCTTTCGCCCATCTTAATTTATTTTATTTTATTGCCCAGTCTGAGATATGGCTTTTTCTTTGCAACTCTGCCTGGAAGGCCAGCATCCCGGAGTCACCTCTTCACTGTTGACGTTGAGACTCACTATCATATTGTTCCCTGCTTAATACCACAATAGACCCTCCGCCTCCTGTACAATGGATTAAAGTGAGCAAGAAGAAATTAACTTGATTTTTTTGATGACTGCTCCAACTCCTTTTTACCTCGTATTAGTACTTTTGGAAGTTTTTCTTGGTAAGTCATTTTTGAAATTTGTACTCTATATCTCTCTTTTTATTTTGGTCTCTTCATCATGATATTTGGAGCAGCTGTTCTATACTCTGAATAATACCTACACGTTATCTCTGATCATATCTTACAATGCTAATAGGACCCATGGACCTACTTCACTGAGAGTTGAATATGTTTGATAAAGCATAAAAAAAGGATGCCTCAGGTCCCCTCACAGAAGAGTGTGTGCTATTGATTTCATCTGTTTTATTACAACCAGAGAATAACTCATGTTAGAGGAGGAGGAGCAGGAGGCATGAAAAGATGCCTGAGCGGAGTTCCCACATCCGTTTTTCAGGGGAAACGGAAGTTAGGATGAAAATACTTTATCCCTGAAAACCAGTTGTTAGCCGTTTCTGCCGACCCCACATAGTCTACAGAGGAGCTGCTGTCAGTATCAGCAGCCCTAAAAGGAGCCTCACTGGAAAATACTTCACCTGCTGTTGAGATCCTGTTATACTATACAATAACATGAACATTAACGGTGTGGTTTTTTTTACAAGTCGGTCACAATTACAGTTGAACTTTGCACTACAACAGTATGTGGAAGAGCCGTGTCCAATTGAACTGACTAGAGTTCAAATGGAACTGAGCCACCTAACTCAGGTGCCATGACTCAATGGAACTTGTCTTACTCCCATTGTAACCTAATGAGGCAAAACCTTGGACACTGTGCTATCTAACCTCCAAACGAGCTTCAATGCCATACAGCACTCCTTCCGTGGCCTCCAACTGCTCTTAAACGCTAGTAAAACCAAATGCATGCTTTTCAACCGTTCGCTGCCTGCACCCGCACGCCTGACCAGCATCACCACCCTGGATGGTTCCGACCTTGAATATGTGGACATCTATAAGTACCTAGGTGTCTAGCTAGACTGTAAACTCTCTTTCCAGACTCATATCAAACATCTACAATCGAAAATCAAATCAAGTGTCGGCTTTCTATTCCGCAACAAAGCCTCCTTCACTCACGCTGCCAAACTTACCCTAGTAAAACTGACTATCCTACCGATCCTCGACTTCGGCGATGTCATCTACAAAATTGCTTCCAACACTCTACTCAGCAAACTGGATGCAGTTTATCACAGTGCCATCCGTTTTGTCACTAAAGCACATTATACCACCCACCACTGCGACTTGTATGCTCTAGTCGGCTGGCCCTCGCTACATATTCGTCGCCAGACCCACTGGCTCCAGGTCATCTACAAGTCCATGCTAGGTAAAGCTCCGCCTTATCTCAGTTCACTGGTCACGATGGCAACACCCAGCCGTAGCACGCGCTCCAGCAGGTGCATCTCACTGATCATCCCTAAAGCCAACCACCTCATTTGGCCGCCTTTCGTTCCAGTTCTCTGCTGCCTGTGACTGGAACGAATTGCAAAAATCGCTGAAGTTGGAGACTTTTATCTCCCTCACCAACTTCAAACATCTGCTATCTGAGCAGCTAACCGATCGCTGCAGCTGTACATAGTCTATCGGTAAATAGCCCACCCATTTTTACCTACCTCATCCCCATACTGTTTATATTTATTTACTTTTCTGCTCATTTGCACACCAATATCTCTACCTGTACATGACCGTCTGATCATCTATCACTCCAGTGTTAATCTGCAAAATTTTAATTATTCGCCTACCTCCTCATGCCTTTTGCACACAATGTATATAGACTCCCCTTTTTTTTCTACTGTGTTATTGACTTGTTAATTGTTTACTCCATGTGTAACTCTGTGTTGTCTGTTCACACTGCTATGCTTTATCTTGGCCAGGTCGCAGTTGCAAATGAGAACTTGTTCTCAACTAGCCTACCTGGTTAAATAAAGGTCAAATAAAAAATATTAAATAAATTAAAAATGAGGAGCTCTTCAATGGATACATGTCTGAGGGTCAACTACTTGAGAACTACCGGTTTGACAGAGGTACAGTATATTTGACATAATCAAAATCAAATCAAATCAAATGTATTTATATATGTTCCTCTCCAACAGGAAGTCTAAAGCAAAAACACAGATCAAAATGAAGCCCTGCTTCTTTAAAGAGTCAAAAGGCAACATGGTCTGCTAGAAATCCAAGCTCAGCTTGTCTATGGGAGAGACTTGAGCACAGACTACCAACCTGGTCTTTTCATATTATTCTGTAATAAATCCGAAAAACTCCTTTTAGTATGATATATTACGTTTTATATTGTATGTATTAATTTGTGGCTGTCCATCACCCATTTTGTATGATATGTTCCGAATTACAATTCATATTATATGTATTTAAAATTTGCAAAATGTACAATATGTTACAAATTTGCAATGTACAATATGTTACGAATTTGCAAACCTACGATATGTTACGAATTCTAGCTAGGTGGCTAATGGTAGCTAGCTCCCTAACGTTAGCTAAGGGTTAGTGGTTAGGGTTCATTTTAAAATTAAGGGTTACGTTTTGGAGTTAGGTTAAAGGGTTAAAGTTATGGGAATGGTTAGGGTTAGGTAAAAGGGTTATCTAAAGGGTTAGGGTTAGGGGTAGCTAAAAAGTAGTAAGTAGTTGAAAAGTTACTAATTTGATAAAATGCTAAAAGTCTGTGACGAGATTCAAACTTGCAACCTTTGGGTTGCTAGACGTTCGCGTTATACATCTACCCATCCACCTCAAACAACCACCCTACTTTCATTTTTGCCTTAAGTAACCATCTCTCTTAGGTAACCATACCAAACGTATGATATCATAGTAAATGAAGTGTCTCAGATTTACATACAGAATAATACAAAATGCTCTGAGACCAGGTTGAGACTGTAGTCATGTAGTACCTTGTCAGTGGCGACCTTTCATTCAATTGGGGGTGGGGGATGTTATTTTGGCATTAATACGTGTCACATATCAAATAAAAATAAAAATAATTGAGCTGCATACAAACATGTTTTCTTTTTTGCTTTCTTGAGTAAGGCAGCTCCAAAATGCAGGTGTGTTTCAGCCTAGCTCAGTGCTTTCTGTGGTGGTGGGGCAGCCAGCAGAAAATACAGAGCAGGGGTTGGTAATTTTTTATAGTTGCGCCATGATTGGCTCAGGGTTCTGTCACTCATAGAGACACTACGTCACTTCCAAAACTAACGGTAAAGCTCGAAAATTCAAGCCCTTTGGGTGCTGCAATAGAGTTGCATTAAGGTCAATGGCCACAGATACAATTATGTCAAATCATGTATCTACAGAAGCTTTGATGGGACTGATCATGTCAACATCATACTTTCAAAATCTTAGCTGGCAGTCATCATCATGAATCAAGTCGACAATTTAATCCTTGTCATATGAAGAGAAATTATAGATAAAACGTATCGGTGCTCATGGGCCATTGGACACGAACAATACACAACAAGTTGGAAATCGCAAATTCAATAATGAGTGGTTTGGAAGGAATCAGTGGCTAACTGCAAGCATTGCAAAGTGATCAATAGCCTGCTATTCAGTGGAGTGGGTGTGTGGTCCCAATTCTCGGTTTAAGGTTCTCTTTTCCAAGCTTAAAATTATAAACATTCAACATTGGAGGTGCTGTCAATCCAGCATGATTTCTGCCGTTGTCACACCCTGACCATAGTTTGCTTTGTATGTTTCTATGTTTTGGTTGGTCAGGGTGTGAGCTGAGTGGGCATTCTATGTTACATGTCTAGTTTGTCTAGTTCTATGTATGGCCTGATATGGTTCTCAATCAGAGGCAGGTGTTTGTCATTGTCTCTGATTGGGAACCATATTTAGGTAGCCTGTTTGGTGTTGGGTTTTGTGGGTGATTGTCCTTGTTCCTGTCTCTGTGTTACTTTGCACCAGTATTAGGCTGTTTCGGTTTTCGTGTTACGTTTATTGTTTTTGTATTTGATTCGTGTTTACTTTGTTTTATTAAACATGGATCGCAATAGCCACACCGCATTTTGGTCTGACTCTCTTTCACCTAAGGAAAACCGTTACAGCCGTGCTCAAAACAACTGTTAACTCGGAACTGAGAGATCTGACTCAATGAGTTCAAGACAACTGGGATCTCGGGAAAAAACTAGCTCCGACTGGGCAAATACGTTTGAACGGTCATCCAACTCAGAATTGTAAATCGGGAACTCCGGCCTCTTTCTAGAGCTACGACCTGAAGATCACTGAAGTCATCATGATACGACCTTGTTTTTTCTGAGTTCCCAGTTGTCTTGAAAGCACCATAAATCCAGAGAATGCCAGACTTTAATGACAAAGTTTGTTGACAAGAATGCCCACAAGAATGACCGCAGCGCCACCTTTCAGTTCAAGTGAGCACAGCACAACAAGTTGAGTCCAAAAATGTATTGTATGCTGCTGCATAAATGATGTAATATGCCAGGGAGATATGTATACTGTAGCTAAGAAAGTAATACAAAGTGTATGTTGTGTAGTAAGCTGTTAGTAGCCTATGTGCCTCACCCTAATAATTTAGGGTCTATTTTCCCCTCTTAATTTCATCTACTGTTCTGACTTGGTGGTGCACATTTAGCCTATAACCTGCTTTAGAGAAATGTAATCATCAAATATTGTAAGAGCTTTCATTGTCTGCTTATATGCCCCCTTTATTTATCCTATGCTTCTGACTTGGTGTATAGGGAGAACACTGTGAGAACGGCCCATGTTCTGAATTCTGTCAGTGTACATTTCAAAGGTGCTGAACAAATTGTTATGTTGACTACGTCCATCCTAGCTCACTCATTAATGTCTTATTTTAAATTACGGATTGCCTCTTATCTGCTCGTCGTCGCCTTATGCCATAGTTTTGTACATCTCAATTGCCAGTAGAAACCACATTTGTTTAAGCAAGTCAACCATATCAGCTATGTTTTTTTTAAAGACAGTAAATGAGGCTGAATGAACTGTTTCGCTGCCAGACAAGGCTCCGCTGATAGCCAGGTGTAGCTGTGGTAAGGTGTTGGGACTGCTGTTGGGACTCTGCTGTTGGGACAGCTTTATGTAGGCCCGAACAGTTTGTGGGCACAGTTTGTCCCCGTTATAGTGCAATTTATGTATTGTTTAGTGTTTTGTTGTTTGCATGCATCCCCCCAAAAAATATTTTGCCCCACCAAGATTGACATGCTAAAATCGCCACTGCACCTTGTAATATGGTAACCTACTGTTTAAACACAGCTAGCTAGACAAACTTCAGGTACAGTAGGTAATATTATGAAAGGATAGTGGGCCAAAAAACAGTGGATCTCCTCAGAGATAAGCAGATTGGACTGAGGGAATCATCAGGTTAAAGGCTACAGCCTAATAAAATGGAAATTATCTAATTATTTTTATTAAGGGGATATTCACATGTTTCTCATTTGGACTCCAGATTCTGGTGTTAAATTATTTTGTTTTGGTAGAGCTTTTATTATAATATGAAAGACTAAGAGCGTATAACCAATACAGTGGGCCCAAATCATTGTTCACAGTTTTATCAGAACAATTAGAGCTGGACCAAGCATACTGTATATGGAAATTCTGAAATTGAAACATCTCTTCCAGTCCACACCAGATCTCCTGTGGTAGATTTGGCCAGGGTAACAGAATACTTTTTCTTCCCTGCCTCGAGACACATAGTCAACATGTTTATGCTTCTGGCATTTAATTAAATATAATAATATGCTGTTTTTTTTAAACGTCCTCCCTCTTGATTTGAGCAACGGCAGAAATATTTGGGGAGAGCTGTAGCATTAAAATGCAGTTAGACGTTCGGAATGCAATTTTTTATAAACTAGAATTGTTTAACTGCGGTTTTCAAATAATTCTCAATACGAACCCTAAGAATAACAAAATGACAGGGTGTGTAATTTTGGAACAGAAACCAGTTACCAGTCCTGTACTGCAGGGTTTTGAAGGACAAAGTGGTTTCCAGTTCAAAGGGCAGCTGCAATAATCATGATTCCCTCCTAAAATACATAAACAGTAGAGAACAGTCTGCCTCCATGTAGAATACCTTAACAATCATTCATAGGCTTCCCTCGCTTTAAACAGGGCCCATCAATTCCCATTGTTGTCAGCTCCTGTGGATTCTCAGTTCAAGATTAAAAGCATGCAGATGTTGGCTGCTTTTTTTTCTTGGTCAAAACCAAGAAAATACTGTGAGTATGCTTTTAAAATAATTGGTTCAATAGTAAATTGAAGCCTAAAGGTAAACTCAGTAACTTGTGAAAAATGTAAACCCCTATAAAGGGCTTCTAATGTGTGATTTAACTGCTTGTTTTCATTTGACCATGAACACAAATAATATGTAATGCGTAAAGTCAACAAAACCCGAAATGCACCAGGTCAACCTATAATACACAGGTGTTGTTAGGGGACATTATTTACAGTGGGGCAAAAAAGTATTTAGTCAGCCACCAATTGTGCCTATTCTCCCACTTAAAAAGATGAGACAGGCCTGTAATTTTCATCATAGGTACACTTCAACTATGACAGACAAAATGAGAAAAAAAATCCAGAAAATCACATTGTAGGATTTTTAATGAATTTATTTGCAAATGATGGTGGAAAATAAGTATTTGGTCACCGACAACCAAGCAAGATTTCTGGCTCTCACAGGCCTGTAACTTCTTCTTTAAGAGACTCCTCTGTCCTCCACTCGTTACCTGTATTAATGGCACTTGTTTGAACTTGTTATCAGTATAAAAGACACCTGTCCACAACCTCAAACAGTCACACTCCAAACTCCACTATGGCCAAGACCAAAGAGCTGTCAAAGGATACCAGAAACAAAATTGTAGACCTGCACCAGGCTGGGAAGACTGAATCTGCAATAGGTAAGCAGCTTGGTTTGAAGAAATCAACTGTGGGAGCAATTATTAGGAAATGGAAGACATACAAGACCACTGATAATCTCCCTCAATCTGGGGCTCCACGCAAGATCTCATCCCGTGGGGTCAAAATGATCACAAAGAATGGAGGACAAAGAATGCTGAGTTGCATCCAAAGAACACCATATCTACTGTGAAGCATGGGGGTGGAAACATCATGCTTTGGGGCTGTTTTTCTGCAAAGGGACCAGGACGACTGATCTGTGTAAAGGAAATAATGAATGGGGCCATGTATCGTGAGATTTTGAGTGAAAACCTCCTTCCATCAGTAAGGGCATTGGAGATGAAAAGTGGCTGAATCTTTCAGCATGACAATGATCCCAAACACACCGCCCGGGCAACGAAGGAGTGGCTTCGTAAGAAGCATTTCAAGGTCCTGGAGTGGCCTAGCCAGTCTCCAAATCTCAACCCCATAGAAAATCTTTGGAGGGAGTTGAAAGTCCGTGTTGCCCAGCAACAGCCCCAAAACATCACTGCTCTAGAGGAGATCTGCATGGAGGAATGGGCCAAAATACCAGCAACAGTGTGTGAAAACCTTGTGAAGACTTACAGAAAACGTTTGACCTCTGTCATTGCCAACAAAGGGTATATAACAAAGTATTGAGATAAGTATTTGGTCAATAACAAAAGTTTATTTTCCACCATAATTTGCAAATAAATTAATAAAAAATCCTGCAATGTGATTTTCTGGATTTTTTTTTCTCATTTTGTCTGTCATAGTTGAAGTGTACCTATGATGAAAATTACAGGCCTCTCTCATCTTTTTAAGTGGGAGAATTTGCACAATTGGTGGCTGACTAAATACTTTTTTGCCCCACTGTATAGTCTTTCAGGAAAAGCCGATTATGCAGTTTTGGAATTCATTTAAATATGGTTTGTGTGGGAATCTTCTTTAGTATTAATGAAAATAAAATCCATTCTAGTAGTTTCACATGCCTGTCTGTGTCTTCTCTGATGATTTGCTAAGTATTTATCTTATGCCTCGATCACACCGACAGCGTCATTGCGTATGCGTCCAACTGTATGCGTAGACAGCTTGACAGAAATGGTAGCAGGTGAACTTTTGTTGCATACATATCCAGATGATGTTGTGTACCATTTTGCGCAATGACGCTGTAGGTGTGATCGAGGCGTAACTGTAAGTCGAGTAGGGGCCTCTAAAAGGTCAACTCTCTCTGCAGACAGGGTCTGCATTACACTTTTTAACAGTCACTTTATTACGCTATAATCCACTTTTGAACTTGGATAGTTTTTTTGCATCATAACAACACACTTCAAAATTGCCCCTGCTCCAGCTCTTCTACTTCTACTACTACTACTTCTTCTGATTTTAGAATACATTCATTATCATGAGAATGTATAGATTGCAGTTGCTATTGGTTTTGAAGAGTGCGGTTTCTAATTGCATTCTATTGCATTAGGACACTTTGGAACTACAAAGACATGGCAGGCACAAGCCCTGCAAAACGGCAGAGGTACACTCTGTTCACTTCCACTCTCCCTCTCTTCTGTTCCCCTCTCCCTCCCCCTCTTCCTCCCTCCCTTCCTTCGTTCCCCTGTCCTTTTCTGCCTGCTCTGTGGGCCAACCTCCCTGCCAGTGGTTAGTATCACAGATGGAGATTAGGAACACCCTGGTTGGCCATTGTCCTTTGCCCTGGAGTCCCAGAAGGACACACTGAACACTCGATAGCAGTGTGTAATAAGAGACAGACATTTTTTTCACTTCTTTATCAGCTGCAATAGCTTCCGTTGAGGTCACTACCTCATCTCATTTTGCTACCCCCTCCCCTCCGTCATCTAGATAATCAGGTCATTAGGTTTAGAGGATGGGGGAATGGTGGAGAAGAGAAGCTTTGCAAAGCCTTTGAAACTTGTTAAGTATGAATTATTGTAATACTTATTCTCATCTACCCAGGGTCTCAAAACTCAGACAGACCACTGCGACAGCAATCGTTTAGATGAAAGAAAATTCTCCTGGTTTAAAATATTCTAAAGAGGCAATAAGTTGGATGTATTGAAAAATAATACTTTTAAAAAAATTCTACAATCCAGAATGACAAAATGCGTTGTTGAATAACATATGAATCCATTTTTTTGCCTTTTTTTCAGAGCATATTGAAAACAGAGCAGTTTCAGGTGGACTTTCAGGAAACCACAGGGTCAAAAGGGATCCCTCTCAGCCTGCTCTCAACTGTGCGTTTGGTACACAAACTACAAAGGTAGGCACCCTCGCAAAAATAAAGTGTGAGCACTACAGGAAGTCCAATAGACTCCAAGCAAAAAGAGGGAAACGTATGAAACAAACATGGAAAGAGAAAAAGTATTGATTTGTTTCTATAATATCTGTATTATTTTTACAATAGATAACACAGTTATCAGTTCATAGGGTCAGACTGGATGTTGTTGATTTCCATTCTCAGAGCAAGGCATGGTGGGAAACCAGCTGTGGAACACAGACTTGTCATTCCGCCCTGATTACAAGCCAATCAATGTTTGACCACCATTAGTTGATTGTGGTATTTCTCCCTGGTCTAATCTTTGATAATTACCCCTCTGAATTACATTTTTTTTTTCTGGAGTGAAGTCTGTACGTATAAAGTCACATACAAAATGGTGTACCTCCCACCCAGGCAATAGCTGTCAGTGCCGTTTCCACCACTCCTAATTCACCCCAATTTTTAAATCTGCCATTTAAAATGCCATGTGTTGTTATTGTGTCATGGTTGGCATTCCTTTCAAATTAAAACATTCTTGTTGAACAGGACCCATTCTCCACTACAAAACTGAACGGATATGATTAACAACGATGTGCCACCAGAGACGATCATGATGAATGTGTTTTCTGTGGTTAGGCACGTTAAGTATGAGAAAACGGTCACTCCCCCACATGTCAGAATGCCAAGTATTATGTTGTGCTTCATTCCCTGGAGCTTCTGCCCATGCCATACCATAACAGCACACCACAGACCTGCCATGGACCTTTCCCAGAAACACTGCTCCTTAACCTTTTACTGCACTGGGCTAAATCAGGGTCATGAAGTGTTTCTTGGTAGTCTTAAACACATCTAATTTTAAACCAAAGTATACACCTCACACACATGATTATGGGTATAAAATATATATATATATATATATAACAAAACCGGTTGACACAGAAACACCAGATTTCCAGCAGAATTTTTTGAAGTTATGTTTATTAATGATGAAATTCTGAAAAATATGAATAATATTCCAACCATGAGGCCACTAGTCTTTTCACTGCAGGAAAGGGCTACAGAACTAACGTATGGATCAACACACACAGCGATGTCACAGTGGATGTACTTGAATTGCGGTGGCATTTGCTTTCCTCGCTTTTGCAACCATGATAAACAACTATTGTGACAAACAATTACACATCATGCATGTTTTTGTCTCCTTTGGGTGGTACTTGTATTGCGGTGGCATTTGCTCTCCTCGCTTTTGCAACCATGAAAAATAACTTTTGTAACAAATAGTTACACATGATACATGTTTTTGTCTATATTGAACTGTTTATCAATGATGAAACATCATGTAAGTCCTTTAAACTGCAAAATGACATGTTTATGCATTTTTTTAAGTACTTGGTGCAAGCAAATTGGCTTGTCCCAGTAGTGACACAGTAGAGTAGTGAGTAGCAACATGTTTTGGAGATTTAGAGATATTTATCTATTATTTTGAATTCTAGAAATTAAGAAAAAGTGTTTAATTACAGCGTTGGGCCAATAACCACAATGGTTGCTGGATCGAATGCCCGAGCTGACAAGGTAAAAATCTGTCATTCTGCGCCTGAGCAAGGCAGTTAACCCACTGTTCCCCGGGCGCTGAAGACGTGGCTGTCGATTAAGGCAGCCCCCCGCACCTCTCTGATTCAGAGGGCTTAGGTTAAATGTGGAAGACACATTTCAGTTGAATACATTCAGTTGGATGTTTTAGGTCGAAAATGGAAAAAAAGGGTTTTATTAAGTTTTATGTCATTGGTGTTGCCTCCTTGAAAATCAGTCATTACAAAGATATACAAGGACCTTGAGCATTCCCTCCAGTGGCAAACTGTTATCGGGGGAGGGGTGTATACTAAAGAAAATAGTTAGCTAATCCCACCCTCATAAATTTGAGGATTCCATTGATCATTGTTTTTACTCAATTTAAATGAAGTGAAAGTACATTGTAAGCAAAACGAATAATCATATCACTTTAGAAAATTATTTTTCAAGCGTTAATGACCTTAGATTTGAGAATCTGTGGCCTCCATTTAAGACAATCCTAAATAAGCTGTAGACCACACTATCTACCAAAAGAGTTCTCAAGTATATTATTCGTAGCCATCTATTTACCACCACAGACCAATGCTGGCACTAAGACCGCACTCAACCAACTCTATATGGCCATGAGCAAACAAGAAAATGCTCACCCAGAAGTGGCGCCCCTAGTGGCCAGATACTTTAATGCAGGCAAACTTAAATCAGTTTTACCACATTTTTACCAGCATTTCACATGTGGAACCAGAGGGAAAAACACTCTAGACCCCCTTTACTCCACACACAGAGATGCATACAAAGCTCTCCAACACCCTCCACTTGGAAAATCTGAACATAATTCTATCTGCCTGATTCCTGCTTAGAAGCTAAATCTAAAGCAGGAAGTACCAGTGACTCGCTCAATACGAAAGTGGTCAGAGGATGCGGATACTACGCTACAGGACTGTTTTGATAGCACAGACTGGAATATGTTCCGGGATTCATCCAATGGCATTGAGGAGTATACCACCTCGGTCATCGGCTTCATCAATATGTGCATCGACGACGTCGTCCCCACAGTGACCGTACGTACATACATATCCCAACCAGAAGCCATGGATTACAGGTAACATTCGCAACAAGCTAAAGGCTAGAGCTGCCACTTTCAAGGAGCGAGACACTAATCCGGGCGCCTATAAGAAATCCCGCTATGACCTCAGATGAACCATCAAACAAGCAAAGCGTCAATACAGGATTAAGATTGAGTTTTACTACACCGGCTCTGACCCTCGTCGGATGTGGCAGGGCTCAAAAACTATTACGGACTACAAAGGGAAACCAGACGCAAGCTGCCCAGTGACATGAGCCTACCAGACGAGCGAAATGCCTTTTATGCTTGCTTCGAGGCAAGCAACACTGAAGCATGCACGAGAGCACCAGCTGTTCTGGATGACTGTGTGATAACACTCTCGGTAGCCGATGTGAGCAAGACCTTTAAAGCGGTCAACATTCACAAAGCCGCAGGGCCAGACGGATTACCAGGATGTGTACTCAAAGCATGTGAGCAACCAACTGACAAGTGTCTTCACTGACATTTTCAACCTCTCCTTAACTGACAGTAATACCTACATGTTTCAAGCAGACCACTGTAGTCCCTGTGCCCAAGGAAGCGAAGGAAACCTGCTTAAATAATTACAGACTCGTAGCACTCATGTCGGTAGCCATGAAGTGCTTTGAAAGGCTGGTCATGGCTCACATCAACAGCATCCTCCAGGATACCCTAGACCCACTCCAATTCGCATACCACCCCAACAGATCCACAGATGATGCAATCTCAATCGCACTCCACACATCCCTTTTCCACCTGGATAAAAGGAACACCTATGTGACAACGCTGTTCATTGACTACAGCTCAGCGTTCAACACCATAGTGCCCACGAACCTCATCACTAAGCTAAGGACCCTGGGACTAAACACCTCCTTCTGCAACTTGATCCTGGACTTCCTGACGGGCCGCCCCCAGGTGGTGAGGGTAGGTAGCAACACATCTGCCACACTGATCCTCAACACTGGAGCTCCCCAGGGGTGCGTGCTCAGTCCCCTCTTGTACTCCCTGTTCACCCACGACTGCATGGCCAGGCACGAGTCCAACTCCATCATTAAGTTTGCAGACGACACAACAGTGGTAGGCCTGATCACCGACAACGACGAGACAGCCTATAGGGAGGAGGTCAGAGACCTGGCCGGGTGGTGCCAGAATAACAACCTATCCCTCAACGTAGCCAAGACTAAGGAGATGATTGTGGACTACAGGAAAAGGATCACCGAGCATGTCCCCATTCTCATCGACAGGGCTGTAGTGGAGCAGGTTGAGAGCTTCAAATTCCTTGGTGTCCACATCAACAACAAACTAGAATGGTCCAAACACACCATGGCAGTCGTGAAGAGGGCACGACAAAGCCTACTCCCCCCTCAGGAAACTAAAAAGATTTGGCATGGGTCCTGAGATCCTCAAAACGTTCTACAGCTGTACCATTGAAAGCTGGTTGCATCACCGCCTGGTATGGCAACTGCTCGGCATCTGATCGTAAGGCGCTACAGAGGGTAGTGCCTACAGCCCAGTACATCACTGGGGCCAAGCTTCCTGTAATCCAGGAACTATATAATAGGCGGTGTCAGAGGCCCATAGAATTGTCAGAGACTCCAGTCACCCAAGTCATAGACTGTTTTCTCTGCTGCCGCACGGCAAGCAGTACCGGAGCGCCAAGTCTAGGCTCCTCGACAGCTTCTACCCCCAAGTCATAAGAACAATTAATCAAATGGCAACCGGACTACTACATTGACCCCACCCCACCCACCCCACATTTGTTTTGTACATTTCTGCTACTCGCTGTTTATTATCTATGCATAGTCACTTCACCTCTACCTACATGTACAAATTACCTCTAACCTGTACCCCCGCATACTGACTCAGTACCGGTACCCCCTGTATATAGCCTAGTTTTAGTTATGTTATTGTTACTTTTTACTGTATTTGGTAAATATTTTCTTAAAACTCTTCTTGAACTGCACTGTTGGTTAAGGGCTCGTAAGTAAGCATTTCATGGTAAGGTCTACACTTGTATTCAACGCATGTGACAAATAAAATTTGATTGGATTTTGTGTTACTATCATTGGTGTTTCTACTCCTACTGGTGGCACAATGTTATCATCATGGTTATCATCATGGTATCATAATGGTATCATCATGGTTATCATAATAGTAAAACATATTTTTAAGTCATTTAGAATGAATGTGAAAATGTACCAAAAAACTATTAAATAAATACAAATTTCGAAAAATCAAGAACATTTTTCCAAAATGACATGCACAAATGCCACCGCAATTCAAGAATGTGCCCTTTACCAGTGTTGTTTCTGTTGAAATGCATCTGTTATGTTGCGATTCTGATATATTATGTGTGAATATGAATGAGTCAAATGATGAATGACTGTAATGCACAGAAATCTGAAACCTAGGGTAATGGCACTAGGTCTGGGCAACATTGTAATCTTCTGGGCCACTTTGAAAGGGGAGAAACAACTCTGCCAACAAATAATATGTTTGGGTAGGCAGGGCTCAAAATGTGAGCGGGAATTGTGCTCTTGAAAAAGAATCCCCTCGGAAACATGAAAGAGATGGACACAATGCGGACGCAGATAGCTAGGCTTATTATGGTCACAGCCAGTCAATGGTTGAAATCTTGTAGTGCTAATGTTAACCATCATGGCACATGCAAACTACTCACATGCAAAATACTCTCATTGAAAATGACCTACATTTAGCTAGCTTCCAATTTTACACTTGGGCACTAATGGGCTCTGGACAAATTTTCTGCATGCCTATTTCTGCCCATCCCAGCTGATGCGTGTACCTGTGCAGACATGTATGTCAGAACATTGTTAATGTGGGAGGCAACCTGCCTGCCTTGGGAGACATGCACAACGGCTGGATTTGATTAAATCCAACCTACAGTAGGTTCTGTCTTCTCACTGAGCTCAAACTACAAAAACAACAGGGATTTCCAAACCATACTCTGACCAAGGTTAAATCATCCTTTCCATAACATCGACCACAACAGTGACAAAGCAGAGTACCGAATCCCACAGGGAGAATAACTCAAAGGTAACCTGTAGGGGAAACAATGTGAGGTGTGGATAGATAGACCCTCACAATGGGACTTCAATGTGAAACTGAATCATGTGGTGACCTAAGGATGGGGGAGTAAATGTGAAAAACATGACAGCCGGGGCTGCAGAGGGTTAATATCACTGCTTCAGGGTGCTTCCCATGCCCTCCCCTTGGGTCAGAAGGGGAACCTAATTAGCCGGCATGAAACTCTAGCCATATTGGTTACACAAGCTGGGCTTTTCCCCAAACCACTGGTCACAGCTGAGCTGACCATCCAGGGGCTGGACTAGGCCGGGCACTCTGTAGTAGTGGAGTGGCCACCCCCTTGTCACTGGTCTAAAACCAGTAGCGGTGCGTGAGTAAAATAACTGGGGAGGCCAAGCAAGAAAAAAAGCCTTAATATATTACAACCTATGTGTTGTGATAATTGCGTTGTCTGTTCTATAACCTATTATTTCATATGCCTTGCAACCGTGATATATAGGCCTAAAGGCAGAGACAATGAGACACAGTGGCAGAATAAATTCAACCACACCTTTGTTTTATCACAAAACCGGAGAGCAACCTCTGTCCGTTGAAGTCCGCAAAGCATATTGCATGTCACAAACAGTTACATAACCTCCAGGATGGGTCAAGGAAGTTAATGTTTCGACATTTTTAGACCACTAAACAACTATTGATTTAGAACCATGGAGAGAAAAGAAAACAGGAGCTGCCTCCACTATTCCAGCAACATTTCAACATCATGCTTGCTCACTAGCCTAACTTCCTTTCATGGGCAACGTTAGCCAGTTAACATTTGCCTTCTACATCTAGCTACATATTAAACATCCATGCTCTTAGTCCAGGGGCACAATAATTGAATTTATGGTTGCATCAGAATCACCATTAGAATCAATGGCCAGTACGGAGAATTAAGTAAAACCACAAGTACAAATCCCTATCTCCATCCATGGCTAATTTAGGAAAGGGACAGTTTTAGCTAGCTAGCTAGCCACCGGAGGACAACAACACATCGAGATGCAGCAATTCAAGTTGTTTCTGTCAATGACGTATTTCTCTTGATGTGAGAGAAGATAAGCCAAATCAAAACGATCAAAACGATTTACAGTTGAGCTCATTCAATTTAGCTCAACACTGACTGGCTATCATTTTATACTTTTTTATCAAGGGAGGCCAAATGCTTGCTGGCTTCCCTTGCATTCAATGCTACGAGCTGCAACAATGTCATACTCTTTATGACCAGACAGCATCAGATAGATAGCCTACACATACAGAGACAGAGGGGCACTGTTTCGCTCGCTCGGATGCTTCCCTTGACGTCCATGAATATACGCCACTGTCTAAAACATTTACATGTGCACTCAGTGAACCCACCATGACCTGTGCTCAGGTCAATGCTGATTAACACTGATCCAAATGTTAAGGATATCCTACAATAGGATGAAGTCATTCTACATTCTTTTATCATAGCAATTTTTCTAACTTTTCAACTTATGGGAGGGAGAGACAATAACTGAAGAAATCCTATTCTGTTTCATAAGTTAGTTTTGGATATAGGGTTTCATTGCTAATACAGTATTGTTCCCTTGGGTTTGTTTTATTTTTTCCCTGGAAAACAAAGAGACCTTAATAAAGGACATACTCGTGCACCGCAATCCTCTCCACTAAAGAAGAACGAGTGTTTCATTGTATATATTTCAAAGGAATCATAGCCGTTTGACATGGGATACTTCCTGTACCTCCGAAGCCATCCATTCCTAAACAGAAATGTACACAGAAGAGAAGCTGTGGTCAGAAAATCAATGCTTCTGGGAGTGAGGGGGAAATGAGAGCACAGCACCAACGCAGACATTCTTCCTCAGCTGTTTTCAACATAAATCCACACAAGTCAATACCTCAGCAAGGCAAATCAAATCAAATTGTATTTGTCACACAGACCTTACAGTGAAATTCTTACTTACAAGCCCTTAACCAACAATATAGTTTTAAGAAGAATACCCCCCCCCCCCACAAAAAAAAAGGAGTCAACATGCGTGGGCGCCGGTTAGTCGAGGTAATTGAATAGGTTTTGGAGTGGTTTTGTCGTGCCCTCTTCACAACTGTCTTGGTGTGCTTGCACCATGTTAGTTTGTTGGTAATGTGGACACCAGGGAACTCAAATCTCTCAACCTGCTCCACTACAGCCCCAGAATGGGGGTGAAGCTCGGTCCTCCTTTTCCTGTAGTCCACAATCATCTCCTTAGTCTTGATCACATTGAGGGAGAGGTTGTTGTCCTGGCACCACACGTCTAGGTCTCTGACCTCCTCCCTTCATGCTGTCTCATCATTGCTGGTGATCAGGCCTACCACTGTTGTGTCATCGGTTAACTTAATGATGGTGTTGGAGTTGTGCCTGGCCCTGCAGTCACGAGTGAACAGGGAGTACAGGAGGGGGATGAGCACGCTCTCCTGAGGGGACCCTATGTTGAGGATCAGCTTGACGGATGTGTTGGTACCTACCCTTACCACCTGGGGACGTCCCGTCAGGAAGTCCAGGATCCAGTTGCAGAGGGAGGTGTTTAGTCCGAGGGTCCTTAGCATAGTGATGAGCTAAGCTAAGGACTGAAATGGGGCTTCTGCCTCAAATTCATACATATAATACTGCATTACTGGCCTTCCTGTCTATAGTAGTTTTATTGTTGTTTAACTTGGCATGGGTGATGCCAAGAAATATATATATATAAGTATAGTTCACCCAAATGACTAAAAGACACATTGGTTTCCTTACTCTGTAAGCAGTCCATGGACTAGTTATGACAGCACTCCATGCTTTGGTTTAGTTTCCCTGGCACTGTTTCCACATGCTAACATTTTTTGCATTTATGGCACAAATCCCATTCAAGTCATGGGACCAATATTAGAATTGTTGTGCATCATGTCCAAATCATCCCAAAGTATCTAAACATATGTAACAGTACAACTTTAGTCCGTCCCCTCGCCCATACCCGGGCTCGAACCAGGGACCCTCTGCACACATCAACAACAGTCACCCACGAAGCATCGTTACCCATCGCTCCACAAAAGCCACGGCCCTTGCAAGGTCTCAGAGCGAGTGACGTCACCGAATGAAACACTATTAGCGCGCACCACCGCTAACTGGCTAGCGATTTCACATCGGTTACACTCACCCCCCTTTTGACCTCCTCCTTTTCCATAGCAACCAGTGATCCGGGTCAACAGCATCAATGTAACAGTATAACTTTAGTCCGTCCCCTCGTGCATACCCGGGCTCGAACCAGGGACCCTCTGCACACATCAACAACAGTCACCCACGAAGCATCATATTGGTTTCCTTAACCCATAAGCAGTCTATGGACAAGTTATGACAGCAATCCATGTTTTGGTTAAGTTTCCCTGGCACTAACGTTTTAGCATTTGTGGCCCAAATCCTATTCAAGTCATGGGACCGATATTAGAATTGTCGTGTATCATGTCCAAGTCATCTGAAAGTATCTAAAATATATTGTGAAGCTCAACAAAGTAGCTTAAATATGATTGGAACATGATGTGTGACAAATGCTAATATCGGTCCTATGATTTGCATTTTATTGTGCCATAAATGCTTGAACGTTAGCATGTGGAAACAGTGCCAAGGAAACTAAACCAAAGCAAGGATTGCCGTCATACTTTGTCCATAGACTTCTTACATGGTAAGGAAACCAATCATTTTGTAATGAATATCTAAAAAGTAAAAAGAGAAACTAAAAGTAAAATCTAAATGTATAAGTTAAAAACACCACCAATCTGAAAGGGTCATTTTCTCATAGGAAGGGAAAAGGGCATACTATTGAACTCAACATTTTCATACAACTGTTACGATTGTATGATTTATACAATTCTTGCACAAAGTCAAGTGTTCAAGCCTTCATCACCATTGGAAATGGTTTATGTGCAGTTATACTACATACTGTTTTTCTCTACTTTCTTCCTAGTTTTAAGTAAACCCTCTTAGCGTGACAGGAGCGTTGTTTGGTCTTGAAGGGGTTCGTCATTTCTATGGTGTTTTGTCCAATCTCATCCAGTGGAGGTCCCGTGCACACTGCTGTGCTCCTGTCATCTGCAGTGAGCCTGGCGGCCCCTGTCAGTCCCTGTCGGCCCCTGACACAGTGGGGCTGCCAGCGGGACCCGGGCCAGCCTATTCTCCAGGCCCTGACAGCTACAGAATAGAGTCCCTGACCCAGAACACTAAACTATATCTAATACGCCAAAAGAAGCAGTACCCAGGCAGCTAGAGCATAGGGGAAACAAATCTACATCTAGCAGTCATTTGTGTGTTTAAAGATAACCCTGTACCCCTTTAATCCCTCCTGTACTGTGCACACCCGGTTTATTGTGAGGCTCAGTTCAGGTCTGAGCTGTCTTCATCTCGCTAAGGTCATTCAAGACACCCTGGACTTAGAATGATGTGTTAGACACTCTGTGCTGTCTTCATCTCGTTAATGTAATTAGAATGTGTTAGACACTACAATGCATGCTTACAGTGTAAAAGCATTGATTCTGTATTATGAAGTTGCATGAATGAGGATAAGAATGATATTAATAAAGTGGTCTTATAAACTACCGGGCTTAGGAGACCTGGAATGAGAAACAAAACACTTTGTGCTCACGACGATAATTCATTTATGACAAATTATCACACTTTCTTTCTGGAGACACCCGTGTATCTAAGGAGCGTCTCTGTATGGCGCCCAATCAAAGGATCAGAGAAAAGAACATTGTGTTTGCTGTATTCCCTTTTCTCCTCGTGACATTCTGCATTTTTACAAAATAAAAGTTGTTTTTTAGTAAGAGGAGAGGTGGTGTTAACCCCAAGGCCCCCCTACTAACTCTCTATTTTCTCATGCTCACACTCCTTCTCCAGCTGCCTCATATCAATACACTGGCTTGGGTTGGAAAGGGTGTTGGGTTATCTTTTCAATGTCTCTCACAGCTGAGAATGATTAGGTCATCATGTTGTCCTTTTGTTAAGCACAGGATGACAAGTGAGAGGGGGGAACAGGCCCAGTGCTGCTAACTGATGACATACGGACTCGGAGAACTGATATTACTACTTTCCCCAAAATGGTCTGTCACATCCATTTCAAGTCAAACAAGGTGCTTGGGTGTCTGTCTCCCAACTGCAGTGTTACACCCCTCCCCACCCCCTGTCACCACCAGCACTACCACCACCACACCATGGCTCTACAGTTCACTGTCCATGTAATGATGTTATGAAAGAATACATGCCCTCCAAAACCTTCAGCAGGGGAAGAATGACTCACTACGTATTCATTTGGCATGTAAACAGAGGATTTGGTGGAAGTGTTGAGAGGTTTTTGGAGGTTGGAGACTACACAGCTGGAGGCTTTCTTAGTGTGTGGCACATCCAATGGTACGGCTAGACTTTGCAATTTTGATCAATTCTTTACATTTCTCTAATCTCTGGTCTCAAAACCTGATGAATATCTGCTTTAGCATGTTGCTATTGTTGCCATTCCATAGAGAGCTTTGATATATGGGAAGCATTCAAATTTGGGAAAGACTACCTGGCAGCTACCACTTGGGCAGTGTCCAGACCTCTAGCTCACTGTCTGTGAAAGCTCAAAAAGGCATTTCAGAAGTTCGGCCTTGTTTTCGGTATGCTCTCCCAACGTAAACTAGCCCAGGAACATCCTAAAAGCCCACTTACCAGCATGATCTCATACACTAGACCTAACATATGTAAATCTGGGACACTGAAATTAGTATGATGTGTTACTTTTGGTATGGTTACAAAAGACAGAAAGCTATTTAAGGTAAAAAAATGAAAGGAGGGTGGATGGGTGAGTGTACAATGCAAATGAAATGAGGGTGATTGGTCTGGTTGGATGGATGGGTGGATGGGCGTATAATGAGAAAGTCTAGCAACCCAGAGTTTGCCTGTTCAAATCTCATCACAGACAACTTTAGCATTTTATCTAATTAGCAGCTTATCAACTACTTACTACTTTTTAGCTACTTTGCAACTACTTAGCATGTTACCTAACCTTAATCCTTTTAGCTAATCCCTAGCCTAGCTAATGTTAGCCAGCTAGCTAACCTTAACATTACCCACCTAGCTAACGTTAGCCACAAAAAAATATAATTTATTACATATCATACGTTTTGCAAATTTTGACACATTATATACATTTTAGCAAATTCCTAACATATTGTACTTTTTTGAAAATCGTAATATATCATATGAATTGCCATTTGTAAGATATCATATGAAATGGATGATGGACATCCACAAATTAATACGTACCATATGAAACGTAAAATATGATACTAAATGGAGTATTTCTCGGATTTGCGTACAGAATAATACAAAATTATCTGAGATCAGGTTGCATTTTCAGCATCTCCCTGCTAAAGTCCTCAATGCTTGCAGCACTGTCTGAAGCACTACTTAAAAGGCTGTGGACATGTGACACAGCTTTATTGTTTTTAAATTACTGTGTCAAAGTTATTATTTTCAGTTTAATTGCAAAGTAATTTTTTTCTGCCAGTATGTTCACATATTTCTTAAATATTCATGAACAGTTGCCAATTGCAGCATTGATACAGTAATGGACACAGCATGGGGTGTTTGTGTGTGACAGTGTATGCCTCTCTGTGTGCATGCGCACATAAGAATGTAAATGTACACGTGAGTGTGCCTTTGTGTGTGTGTGTGTGTGTGTGTGTGCCTGTTTGTGTGTGCGCATGCGTGTGTGTGTCTGTCTGCCTGTGTCTGCATGTGGGTGTCTGTCTGCAGGTCCCGGGGAGCTGTAGTCTCTCGATGTTTACCCAATTACTGGTGGAAGTGCAAACGGTCCCATCCTGCAGGAAGTAATAAGTGTAAGAGGGTTCTCAGGACCGAGAAGATATCAAACACCACTTTCCTCTCACAGGAACCCAAACACTCATCCTCAGCTCCTAATCACCACAATCACACACGTCCCTGCCATTTCAACTTCAAATCCTTTGCTGTACACACCACACATACATGTCCCTTCTTCAAAAGGAGTTTCTTCCCTGCGGCCAAGGAGGATCCTCCTCACAGTGCTCAAGGAAAACGTTGTTTTGAAATCAACAAAATCAGAGCAAGAAATGTAAAACAGAAAGCATAACTGTATGTGCACCTTATGCCCTACTGACTATGTTCAAGAGTTGCATTTTTTTGCTTTCCAAGGAAAGGCAATTGAGCATTTTCTCACAGGGAATATCATGGGAAAAAGTATCTTGGTGTGTCACAGTGGTGAAGAGAGACCAGGGTATTTCTCAACTACTATCCCCTGACAGGACCCCAGCTGGAAAGGTCAACGAGACAACTGAGGTTAAGAGCTTTGAGTGCCTCATAAAAATATGTAATGTAGACAGCAGCATATAGCTAGCTGTCAATGCATGTGAATAAAGTCTATATCAGCCCTATTTGTGCAGAACCAAAGCACAGAGGAACTGATGAGCGCTGAAAACTATGGACAGCCAATCAGAATCACCTTTATTAGCCCAGTTCATTTTCATATACCCATAATTCGATTTGGTGAAATGGTGCACACACAGTAACCGGAATATAGATGATAAGCATAATATATAGACAGAATATATCAATAAAGGATTTATGAATACACTATAAACAGCTAAATCTGAATAATTATGCATGGTATGGATGTATAAACAATTTACAATGGATGATATGCAATGGAGCAGACCTCTATGCAGTCATTCAGCACAGAGTTTAAAAAAGGTGCATATCAAATCAAATCAAATTTTATTTGTCACATACACATGGTTAGCAGATGTTAATGCGAGTGTAGCGAAATGCTTGTGCTTCTAGTTCCGACAATGCAGTAATAACCAACAAGTAATCTAACTAACAATTCCAAAACTACTGTCTTATACACAGTGTAAGGGGATAAAGAATATGTACATAAAGATATATGAATGAGTGATGGTACAGAGTAGCATAGGCAAGATACAGTAGATGGTATCGAGTACAGTATATACATATGAGATGAGTATGTAAACAAAGTGGCATAGTTAAAGTGGCTAGTGATACATGTATTACATAAGGATGCAGTAGATGATATAGAGTACAGTATATATGTATGCATATGAGATGAATAATGTAGGGTATGTAACATTATATTAGGTAGCATTGTTTAAAGTGGCTAGTGATATATTTTACATCATTCCCATCAATTCCCATTATTAAAGTGGCTGGAGTTGAGTCAGTGTCAGTGACAGTGTATTGGCAGCAGCCACTCAATGTTAGTGGTGGCTGTTTAACAGTCTGATGGCCTTGAGATAGAAGCTGTTTTTCAGTCTCTCGGTCCCAGCTTTGATGCACCTGTACTGACCTCGCCTTCTGGATGATAGCGGGGTGAACAGGCAGTGGTTCGGGTGGTTGTTGTCCTTGATGATCTTTATGGCCTTCCTGTAACATCGGGTGGTGTAGGTGTCCTGGAGGGCAGGTAGTTTGCCCCCGGTGATGCGTTGTGCAGACCTCACTACCCTCTGGAGAGCCTTACGGTTGTGGGCGGAGCAGTTGCCGTACCAGGCGGTGATGCAGCCCGCCAGGATGCTCTCGATTGTGCATCTATAGAGTGCCTTCGGTAAGTATTCAGACCCCATGAGTTTTACCACATTTTGTTATGTTACAGTCTTATTCTAAAATGTTTGAAAAGTCCCCCCCCCCCCCAATCTACACACAGTACCCCATAATGACAAAGCAAAAACTGGATTAGAAATTTGAGCTAATTTATCAAATAAACTGTAATATCACATTTACATAATTATTCAGACCCTGTACTCAGTACTTTGTTGAAATGCCTTTGGCAGCATTGAGTCTTCTTGGGTATGACGCTACAAGCTTGGCACACCTGTATTTGGGAAGTTTCTCCCATTCTTCTCTGCAGATCCTCTCAAGCTCTGTCAGGTTGGATGGGGAGCGTTGCTGCACAACTGTTTTCAGGTCTCTCCAGAGATGTTCGATCGGGTTCAAGTATGGGCTCTGGCTGGACCACTCAAGGACATTCAGAGACTTGTCCTGAATCCACTCCTACATTGTCTTGGCTGTGTGCTTAAAAAAAACTTGTAAGGGGAACCTTCGCCCCAGTCTGAGGTCTTGAGTGCTCTGGAGCAGGTTTTCAACACAAATCTCTCTGTACTTTGCTCAGACTTAGTCTTGGTAGTTCCACACTTCTTCAATTTAAGAATGATGGAGGCCACTGTGTTCTTGGGGGATCTTCAATGCTGCAGACATTTTTTGGTACCCTTCCCCAGTTCTGTGCCTCGACACAATCCTGTCTATGAGCTCTACGGAGAATTCCTTCGACCTCATGGCTTGGTTTTTGCTCTGACATGCACTGTCAACAGGTGGGACCTTATAGACAGGTGTGTGTCTTTCCAAATGATGTCAAATCAATTGAATTTAGCACAGGTGGACTTCAATCAAGTTGTAGAGACATCTCAAGGATAATCGATGGAAACAGGATGCACCTGAGCTCAATTTAAAGTCTCACAGCAAAGGGTCTGAATAATTATGTAAATAAGGTATTTATCTTTTTCATACATTTGCAAAAATGTCATAATGGGTTTGTCGCTTTGTCATAATGAGGTATTGTGTGTAGATTTCTGAGGATATTTAAATTTAATCCATTTTAGAAAAAGGCTGTAACGTAATTTTGTTTTTGAAAAAGTCAAGGGGTCTAAATACTTTCCGAAGGTACTGTACTCAAGAATGTGCAGAGGTAGTGGAATGAAACTGCACATATCCTGCTGGTGTCCCAACACAGCACACATGGACCTCACCCAATAATCAACACAAGTTCAGTATGGCAAGGAAGTTAGTCATGAGGGGAGGAAGGGGGATGTTAAAAGCAATTAGGTTTCTCTCTTTGAAACCCCAGGACAGAATTCAGCCTCCATTCAAGCTTTTCAGACCTTATCGGCCGTCATCGGAACAGGAGGGGAAATGAAGTTTACACGGTCTTGAGGAGGCTGCCCTCAGTATGCTGCCTGTTACTGTTCCTTCCCAAGCCAGGCCAGGCTAGGTGGCTCCATTGACCTCAATGACTATCCAATGAGAATAACCATGGGGTCCATGACCTCCTGCCACCAGCCTGTTGAGGGAGGCCAACAGTAGCCTAACTGCCTGTTCAGAACAGCACAATGAGAAATACATACAACCCTATGCAATAAGTAAACTGCTAAGCATCATGTCAACTGCACCACCACCATTGTATTTAAATCCGAAAGCAATGTCTTGTGGCAATGTTTATCTGGTTATTTTTGTTCTCTTCCCCATGACCCCTATGTTGTAAAAGGTTTATGGAGAGTTCTGGGAATGGAATAATTGTTATTGACAGGTTACATTTAAAGGGGTTCCTGAAAGTAGGATGTGCCACTGTACTGGGCCAACAGTGCGTTTTTATGTGTGTTCTGAGGAAGAAGTCCAAAACAGCAAGAAGATCCAGAGGGAGCATTGCGCCTGTCTGCATACTGCATGTTTGGTGAGATTGCATGTGCAAGGTATATGCTTTATTGGATAGAGAAACAGTGGGAAAGATAGAGGAGAGAGTGTGCTGGAATTGCAGTGGTCGGGATTTAAACCCATGCTGCAGCGGCATATGTGCACCGCTAGACCACCCTAGGCCACTATTGTAGGTATTTTAAATGCATTCTGCAGTTAACAACAGTTCATTTTACAATGGCAAGGTAGTGGCTAGAATACTCACTACACTGAGTATTAGCACGTACAAATCGTCTGTTCTCGGCTGCAACACTCACTACACTGTTACAAACTGCCTCTGGAAGCAATGTCAGCACAAGAACTGTTCGTTGGGAGCTTCATGAAATGGGTTTACATGGCTAAGCAGCCGCACACAAGCCTAGGATCACCATGCGCAATGCCAGGCATCGCCTGGAGTGGTCTAAAACTCGCCGACAAATCTGGGTTTGGTGGATGCCAGGAGAACGCTACCTGCCCGAATGCATAGGTGCCAACTGTAAAGTTTGGTGGAGGAGGAATAATGGTCTGGGGCTTTTTTTTTCATGGTTCGAGCTAGGCCGCATAGCTCCAGTGAAGGGAAGTTTTAACGCTACAGCATACAATGACATTCTAGACGTTTCTGTGCTTCCAACTTTGTGGGCCCTTTCGTGTTTCAGCATCACTATGCCTCGAGTTCCATTTAGTTCCATTTAAAAATGTTTTTTTAGGATTGGTGTGAAAGAAATTGACTGGCCTGTACAGAGCCCTGACCTCAACCCCATTGAACACCTTTGGGATGAATTGGAACACTGAGCCAGACCTAATCGCCCAACATCAGTGCCCAACCCCACTAATGCTCTTGTGGCTGAATGGAAGCAAGTCCCAGCAGCAATGTTCCAACATCTAGTGGAAAGTCTTCACAGAAGAGTGGAGGCTGTTATAGCAGCAAAAGGGGGACCAACTACATATTAATGCCCATGATTTTAGAATGAGATGTTCAACGAGCAGGTGTCCATATACCATGTAGTGTATGTATACTGTATGCCTTTGAGTTTGGTCCCAGATTGGCTTAACAAAGCATGACGTCTATAGTATCTAATGATCTAATCTGCTGAGTCAGATAATCAAACAGATTTTCTCATCATTTAAAATACCAAAAATAAGTCATGATTTACAAAATGAATTAATAGAGGTTTGAACTTCATGCTGTATGTTAACCAACATACATTTTGTACAAGCTGGTTGGCTACCATCAAACAGCTCCTGTGGTTAAGCTGCAATGTTTTTTTTTTCTGAGTCCACCACAGGCATTTCCTATGAGGCTATTGTTTAAGGTGTGCACCTGCAAACCATGTAAACGGTTATAATGGTCATGCGTGTTGATCGTACCAAAGAAATTAGCTGTAATGTCCCATCTGCTAACATTTATCACTACGTACTCTGGGAGACCAGGAATCTAGTGTTGTGGTGCACTGGTTGCAGTGGTGACACACTGATCAAACCAAGGGAGTGTTTAAGCAGTGCTTAGTGGCATCTATGTTACACGTTCAACTATTCTAGCCCTGGTCGGTGTTGTAACAAGGATATTTAGACTAGTTTTAATCTGAAGTACATGACTGCCTGGTGAAAACGTATTTCTTCATGTCCTAAGCTGACAGAACTGAGCTGACAGAACTGAGCTGACAGAGCCTTCCAGGTGAGTTGAGAGGAGACATTTAGAGGAATTCAATGACTTTCAATTCTAAATGTAATGACCCCAGCCAATCCTAATTTGTAAAGACACAGTGAATGAGGTAGATTCAGTAGAAGGCTAGACGTGGAGTAGAACCCTTAGATCTCTATTTCTATACAAAGGAGAGCATGTAGGCTAATGTCAGGAGGAAGATGTATCCTAACAAGGCCATCAGTAAACAGTAAGCGATGCCTTTATAATGCCTTTATACAACAAATGATTCAATGTCTCATGGCTTATCAAGCTGTACTTCCTTCATGGTTTCCAGTTAAAGAACATCTCCACCCCCGCCAGCAATCATTATTGAAGATGTTTAACTCAAGTCATTTCAGTGATAACACAATCATACTGTAGGCCTCCGTGAATTCTGTATGTATGTCACAGAAATGGGAGTGGCTTGTTCAAAAGGGCGTGCTCCAGTAATGCACCTTTCACTAATCCCGCCCCCCACATCAGCAGTCTGTGGTGTGTGCAGTGTAGCCCACCACAGTTGTCTCTCCGACCCTTCTCTCTGCAGTAAGCATGTTCGCCAGGGTATCTGCGAACCGCTCACGACCCAACGCACGTTACCGGTGAGAAACACCCCACGGAAGAGTCAAGGATAATCGATTTGGATGTGGCGCGCACTTGAGAGTTTGAATACGGTGGTAAGCCCGAGTGACCGGAGCACCGGCAGTGAAGGAGGAATACTATATTCGGGGTGGCGCTCTCTACTTAACGTGGACAATCATGCATATGCTGTTTTGGGGACTAGGGTTTTTGCTATTTCTCCCTGACTTTTTGAATATAGTGTCATCCACGGGGAGATCGCGTTCAAGAAAAGGTAACGTATTTCGACTTGCCACAAAAAAAAATGACCCTGTGATGTGTTATGTTGTAGGCTAACCGGCAGACAGAGAATGAATGACTTTTTTTCCGTATCAGCAAAGCACATGACTTGGAATGCTTTTATAATGGTCTTATGTTTCTTGAATGACTTCATTTCACAGAGGCAAACGTCATTAACGCAAATAGCATTATTATTATTGTTATTATTATTATAAGCCTATTATTAGCCTATTAACATTGCTAATTCTATACACGTTATACCATGGGTTTCTTCTCCAGCTGAAATTTCCGAGCAGCTGGGCGCGTATGAGATTGTAACTCCGGAGCGAGTGAATGAAGCCGGTGACAACTTTCCCACGAGCGTGCACTTCAAACGGAAAAAGCGTAGTGTGGAGGATAGCCCAGGCAACTCCTCTGACCAATGGGCCTTGCCATCAATCCATTACAAAATATCTGCGTTTGGACAGAACTATCACCTCAACCTGACACCCGAGTCAGGATTTATCGCTCCGCTATACACTGTGACAGTACTTGGAGCACCTATAGTTAACATAACGGATTTCACCCCGGAGGAGGAGACGGAAGAGGATACGGAGTATCAGCACTGCTTCTATAAAGGACATGTGAATGCTCAAACGGAGAACACCGCAGTCATCAGTCTCTGCTCTGGATTGGTGAGTCCACGCACTTTGAGTAGCCCTCCCTTGATACAGTGTGATACAATGTTTCTCTGCACTATGATAGGCGCACCTGTTATCTGACCCGATATGAAACTGTAATGCAAATAGTTTATACAACTGTTGTAATACTATGACAACATGAGAACATAAGGGGAACCTTACCCTGGAGTGCTGTAATGGAGTGGATTTCGACCTCAGCACAAAACGCGCTTTTCCAGCCGTGTGCGTTTGTGTTCGATTTAAAAGTGGTTTGACTGTTAGTGAGAGAATGCCATGTATGTAACTCTTCTATCCCTGACCACTTCACATGTAAATGAGCTGCTCACATAAATAACTTTGAGCCTAGTAGTCCCATTCAACTTCAGCCATCATACTCTGCACGCAGTGTCATGCACGCTTCTCCGGTAACCAGTGACGTCCTACGTTACGCACATCAGTGCAGAGGGAGCGCCAGTGGTACTGACGTCATCACGATTGAGTCTCAGACAGGAACATAATCCCCATGCATGCATGAAGTTGCGTGGAGTTGAAATTCACTAGGGATACTTATAGATTGTAATAATAACAGTTCAATTCCCAATGTGATTATCATTGAGGTAATTGATTATCATTGATTATCATTGAGGTCACCACAAATTGCCTGCACCCTATGCCTAGTAGGCTTGGAGATCATTTGACATTAAAATAAAACAAGTTCATGTTGGTCTATTGGTGTGGTTCAAGCCAATAAAATGCACTATTAGAAAGTTACAATGATTCACGTATGTATAGGCTATTCATTCATATAGTCTAAGGACTTTTACTTGCTCTGGACCTATTCACAGGGAAACAGTTGGAAGCAGGTATATGACCACTGATACATTATGAATTATATCCACTCAGGGGAGCCAGGCCCACCCAATCAGATTGAGAAAAAAAACATTATTTTTTTAATGCTCTTTTACTTGTCAGTGTTCCAAACGGGACATTATTTGTCTTTTTACCTAAACATGCAAACACCATCAGATATACTGTAATTCTGTACTGTAATTCATAGCACGCATTGCACTGGGTTAGTCAGATTTCATTAAGTATAACAGAACAGATTAACTGGAATTACATTCACTCTCACGGGATGGGTTGCCAGAAGAACTAACTGAAAGCCACAACCCCAATAAGCCACCAATATGACTGCATTGAGCCATATGCCACTGTGCTTCTATGGCTATACGCACCAACACGAGAGCTTGGGACTATAAGGTTTAATCTGCAAAAATATTATTCTGAGGTAATTGTCTTCAACCTTTTACTGCAGTGGGATAAATCAAGGTCACACAGGGTGATTATTGGTAGTCTTAAACAAATCTACTTTGAAACAAAAGAATACACCGCACACACATGGTTATGGGCTTAACAAAATGAAGACACCTGTGCCATGTCAGGTATAGAGTTGACATTATTCCATTTTGAGGTTGCTTCCCAATATTACACTTTATATACATCACAGAAGACTGAAATGTAACAAAACTGTTTGACATAGAAACACTGGATTTGTCTTTTTTTTTCAGTTTTATTTTATTAATGATGAAATATTAATAACATTCCACCCATTAGGCCGAAGAGGGTGCTTTTGGTCAATGACTGCAGCAGAGGGCTACAGTTCCGAACCCTAATTGGTTTGATTGGTGTCAGCTATTTTTATTTTGCATTCGTTTGAATTTAACATGAATTGGGGTATTTAGATTACTATATAGGAAGAAAATTGAACTGAACAAGGCTACGTCAATAACTCAATTTGGACATGAAATGCAGATATAACCTTATAGTCCCAAGCTCTCGACATGCCACTGCCTATTTCATTTGTACATTTAGCAAAAAAGACAGCTCATCATTCAGTGCCTTTATCACAGTCAACACTAGGCTTGGGTGATATTCCAATTGCCATCTCTTCATACCGACCTGGTGCCATACCGGGATCGGTAATACCGGTACTGCACACAAAGGGAGCTGTTTTCAAACCTCACTGAACCGTTGTAATCTGAAGGTTAGCAATGCTAACAAGTACATGTTGAATCCCATTGAGAACTCTAAATGCTAACAAGTGTATTGCTAACATTTTATACAGTCTCTGACCTAAACTATTTTCAGGAGAGACATCCCAGCTCATAAAGTTATACAAGTAACTCAAAAATGCTACTCACAGTTTTCTGCACAAAACAAATATTAGACAGCAAGGTTCTTGATCCATGAGGGGATTCCCTGCTGTTACCGGCCAATGAAGATTGACTTTGGAAGAAGCTAACCACTTAGCCATATTGCTAACGAGCTACTAAATGATCAAACCAAATGTACAACTGCAGAACATTTAGCACATTTTAGGCAGTACCCCCACACATTGACTCGGTACCGGCACCCCCTGTATATAGCCTCGTTATTGTGTTACTTTTAATTTAAAAAATTGACTTTATTTTATTTCTTGAATATTTTCTTAACTCTATTTCTTGAACTGCATTGTTGGTTAATGACTTGTAAGTAAGCATTTCACAGTAAGGTCTACACCTGTTGTATTCAGCACATGTGACAAATAACATTTGATTTGATTTGGAATAGTTTTAAGATGTCCAGCTGGCAAACATTTAGTTGTCTTCTTCTTCGGTGGGGTTTATTAATGGCAGTTGGCATCCAATATGTTGCAATACCGCACCCAACTGGACTACCTTTCAACTAACCCTACACTCATTTAAAAACCCACTACCCAATTCTACTACTTTGACCCTATCTGTTCCTGCACCATGCCAACGGCCTGGGAGGACGAGACACCACCACTCAACACACCCTGTAACTCTTCAGAAGTCAAAATGTTGTACTACTCTGCAGCTGCCACTACAACATATATTTTCAGGGATTTACATTCCATTTCTGCAGTACAGTAAATAACCATTGCTATGAACGCTAAGAAGGCAACCTTACTGAAGCAAATGTCACACCTTTCAGTATCTCTCAGCCTTAACCTTAATCCATCTTCCTCTACTTTGTTCACTGCCTCAGCATATGACACTTTCCACACTACTCTGACTCTTGCCACCTCAACCTGCCTTTCTCGCACCAGTAACATGAGCACCCCTACAGTTGACAGACACAACTTTATCCAACATTTAGTTGTGAATTCCATACTAGATCACCTGGCACGTGCTGCACAACAGTGAGTGACTCACAAGGCTTCGGTTTCTTGTCGTTGTGTGCTTGTAAACAAACACCACGTGACTGGGTACTACCGGTACACTTCAGAATGAAAAATTAGGTGACAGGTGAAGTTAAGGACGCAATCTTCTTTATCTCCTAGCATACAAGACTGCAGGTATTTACTTCAAAATTACCTACAAATATTCAAATAATAATAAAAAAAGACTTCAAAGAAATGGTTTTAATGTTATTGACGGTACTAAAAACAACATCCCATGTCTATTTCCAAATACCCCGGCATACGGTATATATCGTATACCGCCCAGGCCTAGTCAACACACCTCTATTTTAGCTTTAATTAGCTTAAATAAATGCTAAATGTGTAGAATAGCATGAGATGAGCTATTAAATAAATTTAGCACACAAATATTATTTGGCTTGTAACCAGAGTGGAACCCTTTTTGATGCTATATAGAAGATTCAATAAAGAAACATGCTCATAAGGTTCTAAATGGAAGCATTATGGTGCCTTTAAAAAAGGTTCTATATAGCACCCCAAAAAAATTCCGCTATGGTTACAAGACTGTTTGGGGCTATATAGAACCATTTTTTCCTGGTTCTTTATATAACCTTTATGGAGAATGGTTCTATAAAGAACCTTTCTGAATCTGAAGGTTCTTTGGAAATCCTTTTGAAGAACCATACTGGGTTTTTTGTGCTGGTCAGCCAATAAAGCGAATAAAGTAAGCCACCTCTGCTAGAGCTGGTGGTATCTGAGAAGAGAATTGAGAACCATTCATTGATTTAGTCAACTGTTCTCAATTGGCACAAGGCCATACAGGAAGGAGTCTTTCACAAGACACTGTCACTGGCCATAGTCAATTATAACTTGTATTGGCATAACACAACACATTAACAAAACTGGAATGACACTCTCACTCACGGTAGCACAAAATGTGTCTGCCCCCCCCCCCCCCCAAACTAAAAACGACCTCCCTGCACTTTGCCATGGGGCAAAGAGAGACCTGTGCAGTTCTATAGCTAGTCACATGCTATTCAACACATTTTGCCATGAGGGTGAGAATTTTCTGTTTTTCATTTAAATTCCATTTTACATTTTAATATTAGAAGAGTCATCCTCCATAATACTACGAGTGGCTACCACAACTAAATCAATAGTTGTCATTGTTGTCATTATGTCTTGTGTGCATTTGAGCATAATTGTGGATGTTCCCAATAGTCATTACATTTTGCATACAGCAGTCCTACAGTATATTTGTGAGATTCCATTTTCACTACTTTGAGGTGGTTTCAATCTTTTCATCATACACAAACAATGAAATATATTTTCATGGTGAATTGGGCTTACTGTGGGCCACCCTATTGGTCTGTAGCATTGCGCAGTGCAGCATTGTCCAATTCAATCTAGATTAGAAATAAGTGCTGTTTCCACATTGCCTAGCTTGGCACTTCACATGTCTGGTGTATCTTTGACCTCCACGTTAACTAGTAGCACTGCCTGTGCTTTATGAAATGTAACACGGCTTCCATCGAGTCTACAAACGGTGCCAAGAAACCAACAATAAGACTCACATTGTTTTCTGATAGGCATCATAGGCCTCATTCTTCTCATTTCTCCTCTCTTTTCAGGGACCATTTTACTAATATGCATGCAAATACATGTATTTCACCACATAACCATGACATGAATAGCTGTGAATCAAAGCCAGTGGGGGCTCTGACAAGGACCATTTCCACTCCTCTGTGGAGTGTGTCCATGCAGTACGCTCCAATGTTACTGCACTTATTTCAAACCATTCTAATTCCTCCTTTTTTCTCCCCCTCAGCTTGGCACTTTCAGGTCACCGGAAGGGGAATATTTTGTGGAGCCCCTTCACAGTTACAATGGAGAACTCTATGAAGAAGAACACACCAAACCTCATATTGTGTACAGAAAGAAAGCCTCTGAGAATGAGGCAGCCGTGGAGGACACTGCTTGTGACACATCAGGTACATTGCAATTATAAGAGTAGAGGTGCAATGGACATGTTTTGGTCTGAGATGAATGTTTTTGGTGTGTTATAGAGTTTGGCAGGAGGATTTTGGACATACACACGCAAGCACACACACACACACACACACACACACACACACACACACACACACACACACACACACACACACACACACACACACACACACACACACACACACACAACACACACACACACACACACACACACACACACACACACACACACACACACACACACAGAGAGAGAGAGATAAAGAGATAAAGAGAGAGAGAGCTACAGCTATAGCTAGCTGAGTCAGTTCCATTGAGTCAACTGACAGACTTTCATCTGGTGTCTTCCTCTTGGTGCTCCTGCACTCTGATGGCTCTGAGAGGAGAGGAGATGAGAGAGAATGGGACTCCCTGTGCGAGCTGTTACGTGTGGAAACAAATGTGTGTGTGTGTGCGTGTGTGTGTGTTTGTGTGTGTCTCAGTCTCCCTGATAACCCCCCCCCCCCCCTCGTTATCCAGCCTTTAACGAGTTTCAACAGATATAAGCAAGGACGGATAATCGTTGTCTGTCATATACAGTATTATATCCTAAAACTTCAGTATATGATTTGCAATAGGAACTTAGTCATTTTATAGTAATTTTACTATTACAGGCATAACCACACTACTGTGATGTCATATTTAGACTTTGATGTAAAGCAGTAGCATAATTTGGCTCATAAAAACACAGTAAGAACTATTTCAAAGTTGTACATTTTTGTTGGAAGGCAGATACAGCATAACAGATTATGAGTGGTTCTTCAGTGACTGACATATCTGATAGACAGCGTAACTGTATGGATTCACTCATATGATCCCACCATCAGTCAGTCAAACAAATTGTGGCACAGCAACCTCACATGAACAACTGATTGCAGAGAGTTGTATCCAGATGGAATGCCCACTACAATGCATTATGGGCAAAAAGTCAGAGGTTATTCATGTTTTCAAGAGAAAAGGGCAGGATATGGATGCATTTCACCTCTAATTTCCCAAGCAAGTTCTACTGTAACTAGATGCTTTTTCAGCTCAGGCACAGGAAAAGAATTTTGGAAGTTCTTCCTAGTATCGCCAAATCTCAGTTTATTGCCACAAGTTCCTGTTGACTCTGGCACTTCCTGTGGTCCTTTGGTAAGAAAACACGATGGGCCCAGTACCATGAAGACACGGTGTATATTGTATTGTATGAAAGTGATGCCAACTTCAAACATTTAACTATTCATTACTATGAAAATAAAGCTGAATGATATTGATTTGAGTAAAATGCAAGACATGTCACTGCACATAGCTGTTTTTCACATCTGAGAAGGGTCTTTGTGGTAGGGTGTGTGTGTGTGTGTGTGTGTGTGTGTGTGTGTGTGTGTGTGTGTGTGTGTGTGTGTGTGTGTGTGTGTGTGTGTGTGTGTGTGTGTGTGTGTGTGTGTGTGTGTGTGTGTGTGGTGTGTACAGCAAAGGATTTGAAATTGAAATGGCAGGGACGTGTGTGATTGTGGTGATTAGGAGCTGAGGAAGAGTGTTTGGGTTCCTGAGAGAGGAAAGTGGTGTTTGATATCTCCCCGGTCCTGAGAACCCTCTGAGTGTGTGTTTGCTTGTGTGTGTTACATTTCAGATTGAATGACCTGTACATTGAGTATTAAGTCTTAGAAATACATTTGAGTATGTTTTTTAACCAGTGGGGATGAATAAAAGACCGGGTGTTGGCTTTTACAAAGGCCCTTTGTAGCTCTGCATTTTCAATAAAGGAAAATGTTTACTTCTGATAAGAATCATGGTGAACAGAAACAGTTCAACCTTTGTGCTGGAGACAGAGGCATTTTTCTATGACTGGTGTTGCATTGCAATTGGTGTAGATTTAGTGATCTTTCTTCTAAGAAAACAAGAGTGAAGAGGTACTGGTGCTACTCCATTGAGTTTGGTTGTCATCTCAAGATTAAAATCTGACTCCGAAGTCACCCTCCAACCCCTGAAAAACAAAAGGTCAGTGTTGTCTGGCATCCAGTCTATGACACCAGTCTATGACACCAGTCTATGACACCAGTCTATGATGTTGGGGCTTTGCACCATCTTTGGTGTGTGGCAGAGTGCCAGGCTTACCTAAAGTGAACCCCACCCACCCCCTCATCTCTCCTCCTCTTCACTCCTTCTCTCTCCAGGCCCTTGGACCTCAACTCGTTCATTTTGACTCATTCCTTCAGCAATAATATTTAAAGAAGAGCAGCAGCATATTTACTTTGGAAGCATTCACAAGCATTCTCTAGTAGTGAAAACAGGGCTTTCAAGGAAGCGAGTGAGAGTTGATTGTATGATAAATTCAATAGCCTGTGATCCCAGCTTGCAGTATAAGCTTGTGGTTCATATTGTGTGTATTATATTCATTGGACCATCTCTTTTCCAGGACATAAACACAGACACAAGAGGAACAGCGACAAGGTGAAGAGACGTCCGCTGTCCAGCAGTAGCAGCAGCATGCTGGACGACCTGGACGACCTGGACGGCCTGTCTGCAGGCCTGACTGCCGATCCCTTCTCCAGAACAGAGAGAGAGAGCGGCAGACGGCCGGCTAATGACAGCAGCGGCGACTCAGGACCTCACAGGAGATCAAAGCGCTTCCTCTCCTATCCCCGCTTTGTAGAAGTCATGGTGGTGGCAGACAGCAAGATGGTGGAACATCACGGGAGCAACCTTCAGCACTACATACTCACATTAATGTCTATCGTAAGTTCTGCTCCGTTAACCGACCGCAAGCGAGCCAGCCAGCTTCTTTGATTGTAGGGGAGGGGGCTATCTTATTTTCTGTCCCGGGACATTGGCAGGCAGGCAGAGGGCTCAGAGGGAAAGGGCAGCCCGGGGAAGGAGTAAACAAAATGTTCAAATGGTCAGGAGAGGGGCAGCATGAGGTGGATCTGTCTGAGAGCTTTGATGAATGTGTAAAAATAATCTCAGGTATGTTGCATAAGATGGCATCCTCCTGTCCACTTCAAATAAATGCTTCTACAGGTGTTTGTGGCTCAGCACCTATGGGGTAGCTAAACTAGCCTTTATTGTGATCCTGGCTGTCTGCATTCTCTACAAGATCTGACTGCAGCCATAATCAACCTCTCAAATAGGACTATGAGTTCAGGTTTTTCTTCCCTTAAAACTGCATGTTGATTTAGAATATCTGAACCACTGATTGAGTAGACTCCTAAGGGGTTTATGTATTCCGGAGACTGAATTGTATTGATAAAAAAACAGTGTCTATAATCTTTCCCTTCAGGTGTCTTCCATCTACAAGGATCCCAGCATCGGAAATCTGATTAACGTTGTAATTGTGAAGTTAGTCATAATCAACAATGAGCTGGTGAGATCACAGCTCTAAATCACTGCAGTCATTCAGTTCCAGCAGCACATTACAGTACGGTAAACATCTCCCTTTTACTCTCTGCTGTAGGATGGCCCAACCATTTCCTTCAATGCACAGACCACTTTAAAGAACTTCTGTATCTGGCAACAGAGGCAAAATCACCAAGATGAGAATCATCACTCCCACCACGACACAGCCATTCTCATCACCAGGTACACTGTCACTCCCACCACGACAGAACCATTCTCAGCACCATCTCTTGGTGTAACGGCTGAAGTGTCGTGTTGACAGTCGCTGGGCCTCGTTTCGAGCCCTGGTTGGGGGCAACCCCCTGAATTCTCTGCTATGTGTTGGCTTTTGTTTATACAAACGAGTACACTAGTTGACATAGGGCATCTCTGGTGTCACAGTTCTGGGGCATGAAACCAGTGACATGACTTCCGTCTGTGTGTTCTTCACAGGCAAGACATCTGCCGAGCGCGGGACAAGTGTGACACATTAGGTAAGAGGAGCTCTAAGGACACATGCAATAGACTGTGCAACATAACGTTTGATTGAGGACAGTTTCATAACCATATTGATGTACTTGATGCCAGATAATGATTCTGCTTTTGATAGTGCTGATGACAATATAATGATGATAATGGTGATACTCTTGGTTTGCAGGGCTTGCAGAGCTTGGCACCGTGTGTGATCCATACAGAAGCTGCAGTATTAGTGAGGACAATGGGCTCAGCACTGCGTTCACTATCGCCCATGAACTGGGCCATGTGTGAGTACGGCATGCTGTTTATTCTTTGATTGATTTCATGTCATTACAATGTTAAAGCTGTATTAGTGTGTCATGCTTATTTGGCCCTGGTTTTCCTCTTAAAATGTCTCCAAGCTTCAAGATCTAAGTCTGCATGTGCAACGTCCCAAGTCAGCATGCACCTGCCAGCCTTCATCCAGCTCGGCAATACAACCCCAGGCCACTACATTGGAGACTGTTACAGACTTGAACAACCCTTGTGTCTTAGTCAAATATTATTTTTTTGCCACACACACAAAAGGTGGGATTGTTGAATTCCATTCTTATTAGCACCAAGCGGCTTCAGGTCTGCTTAGCGACAAAGCTTGGTGGAATACAGTACCTACCTGTCATACTGTACCGTAGAGAGGTACTATACGGTACAGTACAGTACCATACTATATAATACCTATCCCCTGTGACCCTACTCTACCAGACACTGGCCCCTGCACAGACCTGCTACTAATGTCAACCCCAACCAGCCTAGTCATTTAGCCCTGTGTGTTACCAGTCTGCTGCTTAAAGGATGATGCTTTATTTACCACAGTCAAACAAATCTCCCAAAACCGGTCCTTTTGTGCTTAGTTGAACAATCAGTCTAACATGTAGGTTTATTGATGATGGGTTAGACCTGTGTGTTGTGGTGAATATATGTTCTCACTTGTGGTTTGGCCTCCTGACAGATTCAACATGCCCCATGATGACAGCAACAAGTGCAAAGAGGAGGGGGTTAAAATACAGCAGCATGTGATGGCGCCCACACTCAACTACTACACTAACCCCTGGATGTGGTCCAAGTGTAGCAGGAAATACATCACAGAGTTCCTGGAGTATGTAACGGCCATTGTTTTCTATTTTAGACGTGCATGTCATTATGGAGAAGTGTTATTGTAAGTGTTAACGTTAGCAGCACCACACTGCAGTATGGCTTAAATGACCAGTCAGCTATTCAATCAAAACTGGTATCTGGATATTTCTGGGTTAAACGGGAAACAAGATGACTTCTGTGTTGTTCGTGTATATTTGGAATGTTTATTACTTCCGCATATAGTTTTTGATTGAATAGAGTTCCAGCTCTTGTTTTCATATCAATCGCCTTGTAGTAGGTGCAGCAGGGGTTCTGTTTTTTACAGGATACTACCTCGCCATCTGTACTGAGTGTGTTTTCTGTCTGTTTGTGTCTTTGTTTTTTCCCCCTTTTTTCTTGAAGTCATTTTATTTTTATTTCTTAATAGCACAGGGTATGGAGAGTGCTTACTTGATGAGCCCATTTCTAGGCCATACAGTCTGTCGCAGCAGCTGCCTGGACGGATATACAATGTCAATAAACAATGTGAATTGATATTTGGGCCGGGGACACAGGTGTGCCCATATATGGTAAGAGAATGGACCACACAGATTTCAAATGACAGTTCACTGTCTCGTCCTACATTATTATAGTCTATGGTTCTAGACATTCTATACCAGAGTCAACTTATTCTGTCATATGGCTCTCTCTCAGCTAGGCCTTCTGTACAGTATGTGTTAAAGCAGTTGTTTACACGCTACTCCTCCTGTGATTGAATGTGCCCTGCAAACTGCTGGGCTTGATGTTTGTCAGGTTTTAGCTCCAGGCTTTGTTTAAAGGGCACACGCCTTGTAAGACATGGAAGAGTATATAGCACTGTGTGTGTGTTTGTGGATGGGGCTCAGGCAAGGGAATGGTAACTGTGTGTGTTTGTGGATGGGGCTCAGGCAAGGGAATGGTAACTGTGTGTGTTTGTGGATGAGGCTCTGGCAAGGGAATGGTAACTGTGTGTGTTTGTGGATGGGGCTTAGGCAAGGGAATGGTAACTGTGTGTGTTTGTGGATGGGGCTTAGGCAAGGGAATGGTAACTGTGTGTGTTTGTGGATGAGGCTCTGGCTCTGGCAAGGGAATGGTAACTGTGTGTGTTTGTGGATGGGGCTTAGGCAAGGGAATGGTAACTGTGTGTGTTTGTGGATGGGGCTTAGGCAAGGGAATGGTAACTGTGTGTGTTTGTGGATGAGGCTCTGGCAAGGGAATGGTAACTGTGTGTGTGTGTGTGTGTGTGTGTGTGTGTGTGTGTGTGTGTGTGTGTGTGTGTGTGTGTGTGTGTGTGTGTGTGTGTGTGTGTGTGTGTGTTTTATAGGTCCAGTGCCGCAGACTGTGGTGCACCAGCCCAGAGGGGGCCCAGAGGGGCTGCAGGACCCAACACATGCCTTGGGCTGACGGGACCGAGTGCTCTCCAGGAAAGGCAAGTATCAGAGAGACGTACCGCAAGATGAAAGGATCTGATAGGGAGAGGGAAGGAAATGGACAGATGGGGATAAATAGAAAGGGTGAGATGAAGAGAAAGATAGAGTGAGACGAGCACCAGATACTTATGTAGTGTGTACACGGAGAGAGAGAGGCTAAAATAGTTTCATACACATCTGTGCATGAACACACAAACACATTCACATACAACCAAGCCAGCTTTATCACTATGCTGGAGCATACTGGAACATTTAATGTTATGAACTATCAAAATACACCCCATAAATAACCACAAAGGAAACTTAGATATGAACTTTCTTTGTTCCTGCTGCTATTTAAATGACTCACAACTATAAAATGTATTTTTTCAAAAACCCAAATGACAAAAGAAAACAACAAGATCACAGAAATCTGCCAAGATATCAATTCACCAATGAAGACTCGATATAAACTCGTAGTTGAACATGAGTGGGATGTACGTGGCAGTTGCTCCAAATTCCTCCATTTGTTTAAACATGGATTTGTTTACTTCAGAGGCTATATTATTATTAGGCAATAATAGGCTTATGGTGGAGCTGTGAATGGAGGCTTGTGGAGATTTCCCTCTCCATTACTGCTTTAGTGTAGCTTCTAATTAGGCCCTGTACCAAACCCTTCACTTCCTGCCTGTCTGCCTGACATAAAAGGGCTGCGGGGCGGCCGGGCCGGGTTGCTGAGGTCCCATAGCACACATGTTCAGAGCCTGCTCTGGTTACACATTGTATTCCTGCACACAAACCAACCTCATGCCAAGCCTATGGCTATGCCATGCTCAGCACCGAGGTTGCCGCTGTTTAGAAAGCAGTCGTTGTCACCAAGGGAAATGGATTGTCCGCTATAAACTGAAACATATCTTCCCCCTTTGTGTTCACTTCCTCTCAGACAGGCACATTTGTAATGGGTGTCTTTTTGGGTTCCGTCTTTTTCCAGTCGTCTTGTCATTTTTCCCAGATTAACGTCAAAGGAGGTTGTGAAGTGCTTTCAGGATAATGTGTTGCCAGTGTGCAGACTAAGGTTTCCTACTATCATGCTCTTCCTCTCTCTCTCTCTCTCTCTCTCTCTCTCTCTCTCTCTCTCTCTCCCCCCCCTCTCTCTCTCTCCCCTTCTCTCTCTCTCTCTCTCTCTCTCTCTCTCCCCTTCTCTCTCTCTCTCTCTCTCTCTCTCTCTCTCTCTCTCTCTCTCTCTCTCTCTCTCTCTCTCTCCCCTTCTCTCTCTCTCTCTCTCCCCTTCTCTCTCTCTCTCTCTCCCCTTCTCTCTCTCTCTCTCTCTCTCTCTCTCTCTCTCCCCTTCTCTCTCTCTCCCCTTCTCTCTCTCTCTCTCTCTCTCTCTCCCCTTCTCTCTCTCTCTCTCTCTCTCTCTCTCTCTCTCTCTCTCTCTCTCTCTCTCTCTCACTCTGTCTCTTTCTTTCTCTCCACAGCACTGTAAACATGGCCAGTGCATTCCCAAGGAGCACGACGCCACCCCCGTGGACGGGGCGTGGGGAGGCTGGTCTCCGTTTGGCTCTTGCTCGCGGACGTGTGGCGGGGGCATCAAGATTGCCGTGCGCGAGTGCAACCAACCTGTGTAAGCACAGTCTTTGTAGTCATGCACATCTACTGGACTGTATCTCCCTATGAGCTGCAGTGGTCAATGTACCATAACATCAAGCCTCCTTAAATGAATTCTTTCCAGAGCAATTCTAAAGTACAGTCACAGCAGATTTGACGCTGTATCTATCTACCACCTTCCTCCAGGCCCAAGAACGGGGGGAAGTACTGTGTGGGGCGCAGGATGAAGTTCCGCTCGTGTAACTCAGAGCCCTGCTCCAAGCAGAAGAAAGACTTCAGAGAGGAGCAGTGTGCTGCCTTTGATGGCCGGCACTTCAACATCAATGGTCTACCTCCTAACGTGCGCTGGGTACCCAAGTACAGCGGAAGTAAGAACATCTCTCTCTCTTTACGCCTTCTTGGTTTTGCATCTTACTAACACAGAGAAAAATGAACTGGACTCTTAGGCCTTTAGAATGGGTGCCGTTGTAAGCTAACTAAAATTTCCTGTAGATGTGCACAAAGCATTCGGAGTCCCTCTGTGAATCGATGCGATATAGCATGAGGAGTTATGTGAACTTGTTGGAACATCCAAATGGTTGAATTTTCATTAGCCACTTTGAGTTTGAGTTTATTTTATTTTTACAGGGACAGTGCACATTAATCAACGTTTCAGTAAAAGTGCCGGTTTTAGCCAACCGGCTAATTTTCAACCGCAGTCCCTGGGCAGGTTATTAATAACAATTACAATATAGACAATCATTGAGCAGTGAGCACATGCAGAGCAACATAGGATAAGCAAGACGTAGCATACAGACAGAGCAACATAGGACAAGCAAGAAGTAGCATACAGACAGAGCAACATAGAACAAAAAGCAGCAAGACAAAATTCATAAAAGCAACAAAGTGTTTCCACACCTCACAAGCTACAGACAACATGGAAAGCGGCAATACACAGCTAGGGATTATGATCACAAATCTGATTGACCTTTAGCCATGTATTCATACATTTTGTGAAAGTGTGATAGGTGGTGCAGTTATGTGTGTCTGATGGCAGTGTATTCCAGACATGGGAAGCTCTCACAGAGAAAGCGGATTTACTAAAGGTGCTTTTCCTTAAGGGAACTATACAGTCACCTCTCATGGCAGACCTTGTAGATCTGCTGCCATATGTTTGGGTTTTCTGTTTAAAAAAAAATACTGAGTGGAGGGGGAGCCAGGCCATTTAGGATCTTGAATACAAGACATGCGTTGGTGTATTGCACAAGATTTTCTCAACTAAGAAGCTCATGCTTTCTGAGGATGTAACAGTGATGATGGCTATTGGGATTCCTATCAAGCACTTTGAGAGCCTGTTTGTAGACAGACTGAATAGGTTTTAACGTTGTACAGCAAGCTTGGGCCCAACTAGTCAAGCAGTATGTTAAGTGGGGGAGTATCATAGATTTGAAGTACAGTTTTGCTACCTCTGTAGTCAAACAATTTTGTATAAATCGGAAATGAGCTAGGTTGAATTTGGTTATCTGAATGACCTTTTTCACATGCTTTTTAAAAGAGAGGTTGGAATGATGCCAGGGTACTTAAAATCAGATACCACCTGAAGCTTCTCCCCTGACACATAGACATCTGGTTCAGTAGCATCTGTTGCCCTCTTTGTGAAGAACATGCAGACAGTTTTTTTCGCATTGAGATGCAAACACGAGTCACTGAGCCACTTTGTAACCTGGACCATTACAGTAGTGAGTTCTTTTGCAGCTTGTTGTTTGCTCTTTGCATGCACATATATCACTGTATCATCTGCAAACATTTGAACTTCAGACCCAGTACAGACAGAAGGCAGATCATTAATGTACAGGCTGAACAGGAGGGGCCCCAGTGTTGACCCCTGGGGCACGCCCACATCATAGCTAAGAGTGGGCAACAGCTCATTGCTCACTCTGACACACTGAGTTCTGCCTTCAAGGTATGATTTCATCCATCTCAAGGCACCCGGGGAAAAGTTGAACTTGGACAATTTTGTGATGAGAATCTCATGGTTAACAGTATCAAAAGCCTTCCGTAGGTCCAGAAACACAGCCCCAACAATGCCCCCTTTGTCCTTCTTGGACTTCACATTTTCCCGAAGAAAACAGTTGGCCGTTTCTGTGGAGTGTTTCGCTCTGAAGCCAAACTGCATGGAGTGTAATGTGAAGGGGCTGTTGTTGAGGTGGGCAATCAGTTGTTCTGCTACACACTTTTCAACAAACTTTGACATCACAGGTAGTATACTAATGGGCCTGTAGTTACTCACGTCGGCAGGGTCGCCCGATTTAAAGATGGCCGTTATGATGGCCGACTTCCATACCCTTGGAAACACCCCGAGACCAATAGATGTGTTGGTGACCTTAGTAATGGGGCCAATGAGTGACTATTTGTAGTTTTTAAGAAAGGTAGAGTCCGGCCCAAACACATGTTTTGCTTTAGAGTTCTTTAGTGAGCTAATCACCTTGTTCACCTTTGACTCAGAATCCTCCCTTATGATGAAGACAGGTTGAGCATCATTCACTCGCACTGATCCCAAGATACCAGTGGAGGGGTTCGGTGTCAGCACCCTGACAGTCAATAAAGTAGGAATTGAAGGCTATTGCTATTTCGACTGCATCCTGTGTTAGATTGTTATTCACCATGATTTCTAGTTTTTTTGCAGTGTTGATATGGTCTTTCCCTGTTAACTTTTTTAGATTCTCCCAGATCAGTTTAGAATTTCCCTTTGCTTCACCAATGATGTTAATAAAAAAGTTTGCCTTGGCCTGTCTGATTTCTTTCATCACCTTATTTCTCAACATGGTAAACCTACGTCTGTCATGCTCCAATTTGGATCTTAGGGCTATTTTTAGAACATAATCTCGTTGTTGCATCAATTTCCAGATTTCTCCATTTAGCCATGGAAGAGTGCTCTTTTGGCCAGGTTTGGATTCGATTTTCTTTAGGGAACCATTTATTGTCGTCTTTAATGAGGTCAGTGGACTGTTTTCACCATTCCCCCTTCCTCTTCTGTCCTGTAGTTCAGATGAAGGATCGCTGTAAGCTGTTCTGCAGGGTGGCTGGCAGCACGGCCTACTACCAGCTCAGGGACCGGGTCATCGACGGCACGCCATGTGGCCCCGACACCAACGACATCTGTGTGCAGGGCCTGTGCAGGGTGAGACTGACACACAGCCTTTAACGACCTCAGCCTGACAGTTAGCCTAATATGCCATTCGTAACAGTCATAAGAGCTGTTATAACAGCTGTCATGATGGCATTATTTTAAAATGAGGAGAATATTATTCACGGAGGTGTGGTTCTTCATTTTACTGTACTCTTGAGCTAAAGTCCATCGTCCCTATTACAGGCAACAGACTAAAACCAATTATACCAGAATAGAGTTTCACTGTGGTGCTATTTACAATAGAGAATTTCTGTCAGCTGTGTTACAGTTATATGAATTTAACACACTTAACCGGGTTCGATTCTATGTATTAGGAAACAATTTATTAGGTTTTATCCCTGCAGCCTGGTGGAAGGTTGCAGGGCACAGTACAGGATTTCATAAGAAATTCCACTACTTTAATGACATTTAATTCTGCCCCCCTTTCTTCTCCTCCACTTCCTTCTCCTCATTTTCCTTCCCTCCTTTCTCCTCCTCATCCCTGTGCAGCAAGCGGGATGTGACCATGTGTTGAATTCCAAGGCGAGGAGAGATAAGTGTGGTGTGTGTGGCGGTGACAACTCCTCGTGCAAGACCGTGGCAGGCACCTTCAACATGGTGCGCTACGGTGAGCCAAACTCTGTGTTATCCCAATGACTGAAAAGTGTCATTGAAACCTTTTTACTATTATATACTGACCGCTGACCTTGTCATGGTCACTCAGAGACGTTGAGTTCTCCTCTGCTGGTTGTGCTGCAGGATACAACGAAGTAGTGAGAATACCCAGTGGTGCTACAAATATTGATGTTCGTCAACACAGCTACTCAGGGAAACCAGAGGACGATAACTACCTCGGTAAGACTCAAACTCACGATCAAAACACTTTTAGGGGTCTTGTTGGCTGTTGAATTTGAAACATTAGCTGGGAGGATTTGATTTGTCACTGTCTGTCATGTCACAGTTCAGTATGTCTAACATTCAGAGGTTTCAACAGCTTTAGTATTCTCTGTATTCTCTTCTTGAGCAGATATGTTTTGTCTGGTTGTTGGTGCTACTGTAGTGTCCTGCCTGTCCTCAGCGGAGAGATTTGGAGGGCCTGTTGAACTTGGCATGTTGGAGAGTTTGTGGCACACATGCTAAAACATTAATTACCCAGAACTCACATAGCCCTCTGGGTGTAATTTCATTCTCTCTGTGCTGCTCATAAAAGTGTAAAAGCTACTATGCTTGTGTTTCTTGGTGTTTCTTTGTTCGCGTGTGCATGTGCGTGCGCGTGTGACTCTCTGCGGGTGCGCTGGGGCCTAAGGGGGAACAGGGAGGGAACATTGGGTAGGGGGGCTTGTGGGAAGTGGGCTGGTCTCTGTGGCCACATTACTGTGATGTGTGAAATGGTGAGGAAAGTAACTCAGGAAATTAGCTCCATAATCGCATTAGTGTGAATGTGTGCAGCAGACTGTCTGATGAACAGAACAGGAGGACTGAGATTCCTCCAGTAGAAATGTAGGATTATTTTACCCCAGTTAGGTTTATCTGCTCTCTGTTGCAGGCCTTGCTGTAAATGAAAACATCAACTGTCATGCTGCTCTATGTTTTATCACTGTGTTAAGTGAAAGTTTGTTCACAGTTGACTAACTCTTTTTTCAAAGCCAACTCTAAAGTCTGCCCATGCAAACACTATGTTCGATTTCCTCAAGAGAAGGAAAAAGGAGTTTAGCGAACTTAATAAAGACTTGGTGGTTTTGCACCCTGTCCCGTACTGTACTTTCAGAATCTTATGCCATCTTATTTACTCATGTCAGTGTCACCTCCTCTGTCTTTTTCTCCAGCTGTTTCAAACAGTCGTGGGGACTTCCTGCTCAATGGCGAGTTTGTAGTCAGCATGTTTAAAAGGGAAATCAAAGTGGGCAATGCCGTCATCGAGTACAGCGGATCCGACCACGTCATCGAGAGAATCAACTGCACTGACCGCATCGAGGAGGAGATCATTGTCCAGGTAACAACTCCTTACCTGACTGTTGAGAAGGTTATGATGCAAATGGAACAGTGGAACTGTACTGATTGTTCTGTTCTTCTGCCCTCCGATCCCTCCTCAGGTGCTTTCTGTAGGTAACTTGTACAACCCAGACGTCAGGTACTCCTATAACATCCCCATCGAGGATAAACCCCAGCAGTTTGTCTGGGATGCCTACGGGCCCTGGCAGGACTGCAGCAGGCCCTGCCAAGGTGAGGGATGGGAAGGGAACGTAAGGGGTGTGGTTAGGGGGTTAAAGAGAAGATGAGGGGTGTCGGAAAGGTTGAGGTGGTGGAGAGGTGTGGGCGTGTAGGAAAGGAGGTGTGGAGGGAGGTGAAAGGTTGAGGGAGAGAGAAGGTGAGGCTTTATGTGGTTGTATCGGACCACTATTAAATCCAATATTGGCTCCAAGGCTCTTGCAACCATGTACTAAGAAATTCTCATGAAATAGTGGAGAATAGTGGACCATACAGTGTTGTCAGGGCGGTGAGAAGCATCAGGAGTCAGATGGAATTCAGGAGCAAAATGCTGGTATTAATTAACAGATGTAGAAGGTGAGCTGGATAGACAGTATTAATATTGACAGGATGTTGATGGACACTGACTTACAGACTTATAGAGTCAATATACTGTGGCTACATTTGCCTTCTAAGACAGAATAATAATAATAATAAATGCCATTTAGCAGACACTTTTATCCAAAGCGACTTGGCTGGTCCCAGGAATCAAACCCACTACCCTGGCATTACAAGCGCCTTGCTTTACCAAATGAGCTACAAAGGACCACCTTCAAAACAAGACAGAGCACCTTTAACTTTGACGAAGCGTCAGTAATTCCTCACAGTTTAGCAGAGTCTGGGACAACATGTCAGTCCAGCCTATGCACTCTTGAAAATTCTTCTTCTTCTCCTGTAGTGTTTTAGGGCAGACTACACCTGAAACGTTGTATTGCCGCCCACTACTGGATGCGGGAAATAAAAAAGGCGGGAAATCCATAACAAAAAAAACTCAGTTCTTCTAAATCCACTCAGAGCACTACTCAGATCTGGTGACCTGAGAGGATGGAACTTCTGCTCCATTCAGCATGCAGCTCCTCACCTGTTTCATCCTTCATTCCCAAAAAGCGTCCAGCTGCAGATAAGCTGATATTGATCTTTCTTGAGTTCTTAGCCACTCCTGCAGTGCAGTTTATCACCATAGCAATAAATGACAAAATATTGACTTTCTGCTCGACAAGGGTATCTGGATCCTGCACCTTGCGAATGGAACCCACAGCACTGAACTTTGGCGTCTCCATGGCAACCGAACCACTAGAACATCATTTAACTTTTCTCGCAGCCTCTGCTTAGGAGACACGCTGAACAGCGTTTAACCTAGCAATCTCTGCCTCCTTCACCCTTACAGGACATTTCCATTGAACGCGTCAATCGCCGAGCACCAACTGTTCCAGGAATTTTCATTGCGATCTTCTTAGCCCTAACTTCTACATAGAATCCAGAAATCACGCCCTTGATTGGTGCCCTGCTCCGAAAATCGAAGGCAGTCAACTCTTTCTCCTTGAATCTGCTAAGGCGCAACGCGCACTCCTTTTGTTCTGCCGACATACAAAAATCTACGAAATTCCACTTCTGTTCACCCGAACGGATTCCACAGTACACCATCTTCAATATCTTGGCAACATAAAACGGATCTCCCAGGTACATCTTCTTATCCTCAAACTGCCCTCCTACAACAAACGGTGAAGTAGTTGTGCTAGGAGCAGTAGGCTCACTAGACAGCGTTTTAACTGTGATTATAGCGCTCTTTATCCGTCCTTTATCGACTGTAGTCCATCCAACATTATATTCCATCCAGTATTGTCATCAACTTCATTCTTAATCTCATCTTTGCTGGCGCCACCAGATTCAAACTCGGTGTCCACTTCCGCCATTCTCTCTAGCTCTCGCAATCAGAGATCTTGCCCTCTTTTGAAAATAGGCATCTGAACAGGTTTAAAGCCCAACCCCTAACACTGGGATAATCCCAAAAGCATCGAAACAAGTATTTCATCAATTAACATTAGCCTAATAATTCCCTTCACAATTAGTACTTCTCAATAGTTATCATATCAATGACCATTCCATAATACATTTCATCATATGAGGACAAAATATCCCATTAATGTTCAATGAATATACTATAGATATTTCGAAAACCTCCCTCAACATAGAACATTGTAATGGGCAACTATGATGGATAACAATGATGTATAACTATGATGGAAAGCTATGATGGATAACTATGATGGATAACAATGATGTATAACTATGATGGATAACAATGCGCATGTGACCGGTCGGCGTGCTCTCCAAATCAGTCCACAAAACAATCTGCAGTGGAGAATACAGATTGGCGATACAAATGTATCTTTTCTTCTAATTAAACAATGATACATTTCTACTCGCAAGTGACTTTTTCTCTAACAACAGTGGGACATGTTTCGCGTTATAGGAATATGCTTGAAAACATTAGCAATATGAACAACCATTAGCAAACCATTAGCAATAGAATGAAATGTCCAAAATAACTTTAGAATATAATCTTTGAAGATGTAGGGCTCTATTTGAACAACCTAACACAATGGTAAATCTAAGCACTGGTGGTAACGCTATAGGTCTGGGCATGTGTCAGAAATATTTGTGCTATTTTTACAGTGGGAATTATGGGCGCAATAGCTGGCGGTGGCGTGAAAGCACTGGGTTTTTGATGAATAAATCAATTGTAGGTTGGCGGAGGGCTTGATCATTCACTGGCCAATCAACGTGTTCCATGGCTTAATACTACAAGCCGTTATCTCAAGTTGTGTAGGTTATTGACCTTCTTTGTGTTGCCATCAACTTCAATTCGGCTGGGGAGCACAGCAATATTCTCCTCCGAGTCCGTTTATTATATAGCATAGGCTACAGTAATGAATAATAGCAACAGGAAAATACAGCTTTGGCAGTCAACATTGTTGTACTTGCTTAACCTATAGGCCTATACAGGTCGCTCCACCCATTGGGTGCCTTTTGAGTAGTGTATCTTGGTGATTTATTAACTTAATTTAAACATTCTGTCATAAAGAGCACATGTTCAACTTAATAAAAAAACGTGTTTTCACATCTCAAGAGGTTAAATAAGCAAAATTACGATAGTAAGTGCCAAGTAAAGTAACAGGGTTGATCATAAGGGTTGACGATTTCATCTTAAATCAGCCATAAATACCCCTGTTATGGGGAGAATGGAAGCTTGTTGTGTGCAACAGAGAAGGTCAATTAAATTCAAGCTTGACAAAAAAACATTGAAATTGTTAAAACATTTCTAGTCTGTCTATGTATGGGTCACAGGGTTGACATATTATGCTTGACCCGCTCAATTTTCCACCACAAACATCCGAAAATGTCAAAAAAGATTAGAACCAGCTCACCTGCTTTTACACTAGGGTTTGACTACAATGTTTATTTTAGTTTTTTAAATTGTATTAATAGGAATAGTATTACCATATTAAAATGAGAGTTCAGATCGCATAACAGGGTTGACCTTAAAATGAGGGGAAAAAATGTTATAAATGTTTTCAGGAATCACTAATCACATTAAATAAATGAATAACAATTGCTACAAAGCAACATAATAACTAGGGCTTTACAATGATGGTGAAAACTTTGAGAAATGCTGTGGTTAACTCACAGAGGGTGTACTGAGGGACATGTCAAAATGCTGTGGTTAAGTCACAGAGGGTGTACTGAGGGACATGTCAAAATGCTATGGTTAACTCACAGAGGGTGTACTGAGGGACATGTCAAAATGCTGTGGTTAATTCACAGAGGGTGTACTGAGGGACATGTCAAAATGCTGTGGTTAACTCACAGAGGGTGTACTGAGGGACATGTCAAAATGCTGTGGTTAAGTCACAGAGGGTGGTCAGAGGGACATGTCAAAATGCTGTGGTTAACTCACAGAGGGTGTACTGAGGGACATGTCAAAATGCTGTGGTTAAGTCACAGAGGGTGGTCAGAGGGACATGTCAAAATGCTGTGGTTAACTCACAGAGGGTGTACTGAGGGACATGTCAAAATGCTGTGGTTAACTCACAGAGGGTGTACTGAGGGACATGTCAAAATGCTGTGGTTAAGTCACAGAGGGTGGTCAGAGGGACATGTCAAAATGCTGTCAAAATGCTGTGGTTAAGTCACAGAGGGACATGTCAAAATGCTGAACTGTGGCACTTTAGCAAATCTTTATTCATATTAAAAAACAGATGTATTTAATTTTACATCTGGTGTATATTATAAGGTCACTTTATTTAATATAACAGGCTTTTAAAATACTATATTGGTGCACAATTACTACTGAAAATATCACTCATTTCGTGGAACGACCCATACATGCGTGTCTTTACGCATGACACTTCTTCTGAAATAAAGAACACTAGGCTCCCTTTAAAATGTATTGTAGACTATGTGTGAGGCACATTTGCAATAAGCAAAATATAGGCTTATCCATCATTGATGTGGAATTATAGGACTAAATCATTTGAATAAGAAAAGAGGAGTGCATTGTTGGTAACTGGACAAGAGGCACTCTGGAAATGGGGATGGATCTCAGCGAAACGGTGTATGCAGGTAGGCCTATGTGAATTGTGAATACTGCAAAAGCAAAACGGCAAAAGCCTCACCAGTAGACCATTTAGAAACCTTTTATGGATGGGCTACTTGGCTTATGCATGACCAGGATAAGAGAGATACCCAACTCATTGTTGTTGAACCAGCTTTCATTATAGTAGTCTAGGGGTAGCCTACTGAGGGCTTGGTTTTTAATCTAATGAAATGAAAATCAAGAAATTGTTACAGGAAAATAACTTCAACGTTTCTAAAAACGAGGGTCACTGGCATCATCTCTCGCTCCAAGAGCTGGCTAAAAAAATGTAGCCTACAATACATAGATTAAAAGGGGATGTCCGCTTACTGTTTTGCTGCTCCCAAATGTACCTTTTAATAAAGCTTGGTGATAAAGATTTATTAAAAAGCTATCTCTAGAACCAAACCCTTAATTGATAGTCTTGGCTTCTTGGTGAATGAATAGGGCAGGAGAAAAAACAACAGCCCCATGGCTATGCTTGGTTTTAAATTAAATTAAACGAAATGGAGAAAAAAAACATTATATTACAACATATTTAAAAATATATAATTTTCAATATATATATGTATTTTTTTTTTAAATGAGAAAAAAACTGTATATATACAAGTATACAAACAGACAATGATAACATATGCTAGGGTGTACAACAAGTTCTAGATGATACAAATATCTTTTTTTAACAGCTTTCTTATTAGAAGAACGTACAAGTGCTCTTAATGTATTGCTAAAATTCCTTATAGAAAACACGGAAGAGTTTTTTATTAGTGAATGTACATTTATGAATATTACATGTTTCATTAGCACAATTAGATTTATGAGGTAAAACATTTTTTCTTTATCCTTATTACAGTTAAGGAAACCGAGCAGCACATTCTCCCATAAAAAATAAAAAAAGTCATCAAGAATATTAACAGTATAAAACTATGAATATCTTGCCATAATTTCTTTACACGTAGACAATGCCAAAATAATTGTAAAACTGTGTCTGGATGCTCAACACAAAGAGTACAGTTAATGTTAATGTGTTTTCTGAGTTTCTTCGGGTAGTGATTCTGGTTACACCTCTAAATAACATGAAAGTTCCAGATGGAATAGCATCAAAGACTATGGCGAACTCTCTAGGTGTAACAAGGATATTGTAACGAGATTTTAAAAAATCCTCATAATTGAGTAACATTCCTTCTGCATTAAAAAGTTGAATCACCAGCAGCATATGATTATTAAACCAGTTGTTAAAAAATGAAGACTTGTTTCTATACAAAATATCCGTATTGTTCCAAATGAAATGCCTATGCGGGGAAAAGCACATATCTCTTGTTCCATGAGCATGCGGGCACTGTCCGTCACGGCTGGACAGGCTGTGCATCCGCTGTCAAAATCAATGTCATTATCATCCACATTACCGTTAAGACCTGCTTTTGGTGAGTCTTAAATCACTGAATGAAAATTTCACTTGTGCCAGTTTTAAAGACACGCCTCAAATATTCCCACCATCCCACCTCAAGGCAAGTAAGCTGATGTCAGACAGGTAAATTGCTGAACCTGGCTGACAATAGAGCCTGCAGTGTATTTCTTCACTAATACATATCTATTTATCTATGGGGATTTACTGCCAGTTTTACTGATTTACAGCTCATAATGCTTGGTTATAACAATTAAGAACAGAAGGTATAGGAGGAAGAGTGATGTTTCTTAGAAAGATTTGTTTTAAATAAAAACGATTTTGCTATGATTTAAACCACACGATTCCTGGAGGCACACACTCCTGCTGGTTTTCCGTCTTGCCTTTTGACAAGTGTCTGATTTAGACTCCAAAGAATTCAAGCTTGCGTGGACTTTCTAGCCAATCGATTTATTGATTCAATGCCAGGTACTGGGAGAAACTAAAAGCAGCAGAACCATGACCAAGGAACTAAACCCTCTCTCCCACCCCATCAGGAGAGCGTAAGAGGAAGATCCTGTGTAGTAGAGAGTCGGACCGTGTGGTGGTCTCAGACCAGAGGTGCCATGGGGCCGCCAGACCAGCCATGGTCACAGAACCCTGTAACGCAGAGTGTGAAATCAGGTACTGCCTAAACCACTCTCAATCGCTTTATCTGTCCATATTGCAGATTTATTTTTGATCACTCTCAGTCTTTATATCTGTGATATGTATGCTGTTTGATACAAAGTTCAGTTTTATCCTGTCAGCGTCTTTCACCTATGACCTTTCCTGTCTGTGTAGGTGGCATGTGGCGAGGAAGAGCGAGTGCACAGTCCCATGTGGGGTGGGATATCGTACGCTGGAGATCTACTGCGCCAAACTCAGCCGTGCCGATGGAAAGACCCAGAAGGTGGACGAGCGTTACTGCAGCAGTCAACGCAAACCTGACGACAAGGAGAGTTGCCATGGAGACTGTAACCCAGGAGGATGGGAGTACTCATCTTGGTCAGAGGTGAGAATGCCTGTTATAGTTTTAAGGGATTTATAAAAAGAGAAGGAAAGGTTTAATATGTGTGTGCATGTGTTGCAGTGCTCCAAAAGCTGTGGAGGAGGGTCCCGGCGTCGTGCGGCTGTGTGTGGAAAGTCTTCTGAGGCAGGAAGTGATGAGAGCAAGTGCAGCCAGAGAGACAAGCTGACCACCGTCCAGAACTGCAATGAGTTCCTATGTCCTGCGTGGAAGACCGGAGACTGGTCTGAGGTCAGTTCTGTGGAGAATGTTTGGACTACGCTTTGGGAATGTTGCTTAGCATTTGAAGCTAATCATTTGAAGGTAATCAGACCGGAGACTGGTCTGAGGTCAGTTCTGTGGAGAATGTTTGGACTACGCTTTGGGAATGTTGCTTAGCATTTGAAGCTAATCATTTGAAGGTAATCAGACCGGAGACTGGTCTGAGGTCAGTTCTATGGAGAATGTTTGCTTAGCATTTGAAGCAAATTGAGGAATTTTGAACCCAGGTGGCCTTTTTACACTACGATCAGTTCGCAGCCAAATCAGGGTTCTGATTCTACACCTGACAGCAGACATAGTGTAAAAAATAACATTTGTAGGACAGAATTATGGGAATAATCTTGAATTTGTTTGACTAAGGAATTCTACTCCTATAATATAAAGAGGAAGTATTAAACATGTAAAAATGACTGGGCGCCAGGGAAGTTGGTCAAAGGAATGTCTTGTCATGTACGGTGCACTACTGTACCCGTGTTTGTGGGGTAGTAACTAGCTTTATTGTGTAGTTTACACGTTCTCTCCAGCAGTTCAAAAGGCTTTGAGTGCACCTACACAAACAAACACTGTACACACATAGCTAGCCTACTGTACATGTCAATCTATGTGCCCCTGTTTCTCATTGTGCCCGTTGGCTGTCGCAGTGCCTGGTGACGTGTGGGAAAGGGTACAAGCATCGGCAGACATGGTGCCAGTTTGCGGAGGACCGACTGGACGACCGCTTCTGTGACTCGATGTCCAAGCCTGAGTCAGTCCAGACGTGTCAGCAGCAGGATTGTGCTTCGTGGCAGGTCGGACCATGGGGACAGGTGAGTCACGCGTGTTGTACAGTTGACATACCTGTAGAGTGACATGTTATGTGGCAGGTAATATTATGATCTGTTTGCCGGGTGGCACACACTGTGTTTCAGGTGACATCTGTGGCTTCCAGTCACCCCCTGTCCCTCAAAGACTATAGTGTTGTGTCTTGTAAAAGCTAACGATTATCTGAACTTTCTAATATTAGAATATGACCCAATGAAGCAGCTATTTTTACAATCTATCATAATAAACCCATTTTGCTTCAGAGTTTTAGTTATGTGTCCTAGAGGCTATACAGAGCCTAATGTGATTTTAAAAAACAACTTTCTTCAGATCACAGGAGGTTGGTTTAATTGGGGAGGATGGGCTTGGGGTAATGGCTGGAGCAGAATCAGTGGAATGGCATTCAATACATCAAACACATGGCCATTCCATTTGCTCCTTTCCAGCCATTATTATGAGCCGTCCTCCCCTCAGCAGCCTCCACTATTCCAGATGTAGAACAATGACAGGAGAAAGACAAGCCACTCATTTAGTCTGTCCCCCATTTACTCTGCTGTTTAGGCACATGGCTGACCGTGCCAAAATAAGCATATACAATCTGTACACAATCTGTGTCGACATACTCCCCTATATTTATGCTTGCTAATGCATTGCCAGTTTATATCTCTCAGGACGCAAAAAAAAAAAACCTTTCTCTGTAGCAATCCTGTAGCAAGGTGTCGCAACGTTTTGCAAATCAAAACTGGGCACTTCATCTTAACACAGCTTGTGTGTGCAAACTGCCTGTAAGCCTAAACGTGTGATGGGAGATTAGGTGTTCCTATACCATGGCATAGGCAATCATGTTAAATGTATATTTGAAGCTGTTTAATGAAGCGCGTGGAATCTTAGCTGAAGTTGCTGCCACACAAGTTTGACCTCATTTCATTGGAGTCAGTGAGGTAGAAGAGAGTGTGGTGTGTACCCACTGACTTGGCTACAGTGGAAAAAAGAAGTGGAAAGTAGATGAGTTACTCATGCATTATGATCCTGAAGGCTGTTATCTGCTGGCACTAGTCTGACCAGGCTCGTCAGGGAGTGCACTTCTTTTCCATTCAGTTACTCATTTTTTGGGAAGATTTGCTACGTTGGCTTGTTTTTGTCCCTCTCTGACTTTCTCTTTCTCCCTCTCTATCTTTCTCTCCATTGCTCTCATTCTTCATATCTCTCTGTTCTCTTACTCTCTCTTTGGTGGACTCAGTGCACTACCTCGTGTGGACCCGGCTACCAGATGCGAGCTGTGAAGTGCGTTGTGGGGTCATACGGGTCCGTCATGGACGACACTGAATGTAACGCTGCCACGCGGCCCACTGACACTCAGGTAAGGACACTGTCCACTAAGACCCATCTCAACATCTCTAGAACTTCCACTCATCTCCTCTGCACTGATCTGGACAATTGACATGGGATAAGTGAAAGCCATGGGGTGGATTCCTTCTCATTTTGGGAAAATGCTTTTATATACTGCCTTTTCAAGTGATATTTGTGAGAATATATATTTTAGGGAGGTCTACATGCAATTTTCTCAGTATTAGGCCACCCAGGGCTTGACTGTCAGACTCAGTAGACCACACAAGACCCTAACCCGCTCCTGACACTACTTGAATGCTTGGTTGTGAGCTGACCATGTGACCTGCCCTATCCCCTCCAGTTGTAGAATGGTGTTCAATTCTATAGTGAGGAAAGGGGGGTTCCCCGTGCAGGCTGAGACACAGGTACAGTCACTGGCACTGTGCGGTAGGAAGGAAGTCCCACACCCAGTCCATTACCACCTGGACTCAATAAGGCCTTGTTGTCTAGACAGGGGTTAGAGGGGGGCTGTGCTGGCTCTTACCCCCAGACGGAGACACATAGCCGAGATTGTCTCCCTCCAGCAGTCCATCCCCTTACCAAGCATGAGGGAGGAGGAAAGAGGGCCTGTCCACGGCAGGTCCGCACAACAGCTCCTGTCAAGGAGCAGGAGGGTGTCTGGGGATGGGTGTTGGAGGGGGAGTGTGAGCTGGCTCTAACCCCAGAAACAGAAAGATTTTGCAGCAACAGTAGGCCATGGGGCAGGACTGGTGATGGGGCAAAACATTCCTTGATTATTTGTGGAAAATGTCCTCACCTTGGTTATGTCAATCAAACCTACAGTCTGCTAGCTGTATTGTTTGTCTGTAAAGAGTGTTGTAGTGTAATAGTATAGTTTCCCACCTTAATGTCTGTCTGTCAACACCTTATGTGAACCTATCTGAAAAACCTCTTCAGTAAGACAATTCCCGCTCTGTTGAAGTATCATGACCAAGACATAGATGGTGAACACAAACAGTTACGTCACACATTTCATGAGCCTCTACTTTTATGAACCTCTTCGTGCATCAATTTAGTTTATTAGGGCCTGCTTCTTTCTTCTTCATGCTAATAGTGGGAAGGTAGGATGGACCGTTTTCCCGCGGCATGGCGGGCGGGTCCTGGTTGGGTGGGGTGTGAAGGGGTGGGTTGTGATGGGGTGGGGTGGGCCATAAACACTGGCTGAGACTCCGGTCACAGGGAGGCCCCCCTGGTTCAGGCCTTAATTCCCGACTCAGCCACCATGCCCAGTGACCCTGAACCAGTCACTTCATCTCCCTGTGATTCCAGCCAGTCATCCGTGAAGTCAGCTCTGAGGCCGCACACCCTAAACCACTCCGGGGCTGGAAAAGGGGGAAAGACGACAGAATGGAGCTTATGTTTCAGGACGCCTGTCTCTACCTCAGTTGACCAGTGAGAAGGAGGTTGAGAAAAACTCAAAAATACACAACGATGACTGAACACTTGCCTCATACACACCTACCCGCAGATGGGTACACAACATGGGTCTTTCTATAAACTAGGGTACTAGTGATCTTTTCTTGTAGTGGACTGTTTGTAGCTGTTGCAATGTCATTCATAATAATTGTGAATACATTAAGATATAATGGGTGGAACATAAATACATTCAATATAATTAATGAGTTGAATCAAAGTCTATATTTAAACTCTTTCTCGTGCTTGGAGTCTTCACAGATTTGGCAAAAATCGTGTGACATAAAACACTACCTTTCTTTCCTTACATTTATGATACTGCTGTTTCTCGTTATATCATATACTAAGAATTTAACAATTGAATTACACATGATCCTGTAAAATTCCTGGATGTTGCTGTCAGACTTTTTGTAATGAGGTCTTGGAAGTGTACTGTAACCTCATAGCATTTCGTATCCCCCTTATGTTGTGGTGTGATGACAGTTTTCATGGACACACACACCCCAAATAATGGATGGGTTGCAAAATCGAATTCTTCTAACAGAAAGAGTAACTTGAACAAGAATAATTAAACAAAAATCGATACTGTCAATTAGTAGGGTTCTTCAAAAATGATAGCTGTTCGATGCGCATTTGATGCCGAGCTGTTAAGTTACGTGGGGAAACGATCAGCCGATTCAGGAAAGGATTATGAAGTTATTGAAAGCTGGTGAGATACAGCATGCGATTGAACAACAGCCAAAGTGCAGAAATGAACGTTGATCTGGAGAATTGACAGAACATGTTGGTGTCTATATTGCTGTGGTGGTCAAGTTATTTAGCCTATGCCCTGGACAACATTATGTCTACATTCCTGAGGTAAGATTACATACGCTCCGTGTACGTTTTGATCGCAGTAGCGGTGCGTGTGTAAAATCACCGGGAACCCAGGCCCTCCCAAAAAAGCCATATTACAACCTGTGTTTTGTGATAGTTGTATATTTTGCTCTATAAGCAAACAACGCATAGTTCATATTCCTTGACACTGTGATATATAAGCCTAAAGGCCGAGACAATAGGAAGACACAGTGGCAGAATAAATTCAACCACACCTTTGTTTCATCACAAAACCGGAGAGCAACATCTGTCCAGTGGGTTCCACGAAGCATATTGCACGTTACATGACCAATAGCATGGTCAAGCAAGTTAATGTTCCTGACATTTTAGGACTACTAAACAGCTATTGATTTAGAACCACAGAGAGTTACCACAAGTCACAAAGAAAACAGGTGCTGCTTCCACTGATCCAGCACCATTTCAAATTTAACATTTCAACATTATCTAATCACCTATGCTTAGTCTAATACAGTGACAACTAAAAGATACCAAAAACAATTTAGTCCAATAAACATAAATGAAATATTATGTGGCTTTACCTAGTACTGATTTCTGTGTGTGTGTGCGTGCATATGTGCATGCTTGCAAGTAGAAAGAAATGTGTTGACCAACCCTAATTGTAGAGAAACACCAATGTCATCCTCCTCTTTCATGTTGCCTAAACAATCTATGACTCTGCCATGCAGTACGCGCTTTAAGTTTTTGTTGTCCTAGTCTACCTGGCTAAAATGCTTGCTCGCTAGCCTAACTTGCTCCAGGCCAGCTAGTTAACATTAGCCTATGACATCTAGCTACATATTGAACTTCCATCCTCTCAGGCCAGGGGCACAATGTATTAATTTATGGTTGGATCACAATCACCATTATAATCATTGGCCAGTACAGAGAATTAAGTAAAACTTATTAAAAAGTATTAATCCCTATCTCCATCCATGGCTAATTTAGGAAAGGGACAATTTTAGCAAGCTAGCAACCAACCGGTAGACAACAGCATGGTGAGATGCAACAATTCAATGACGTTTGGCTTATGATGTGATTGGTGTGAAACCAAATCCAAACTGTCTTCCCTTGACACTTTTTTTGGTGTGCCAGCACCATTCATAGCTGAACTTGTTCAGTTTAGCGCAATGCTGATTGGTTATTACTATTATTTTTAAAAATACTCAAGGGAGGCCAAATGCTCACTGGCTTACCTTGGGTAGATGGGCTACACATACTGAGACATATGGGCGCTGTTTTGTTCACGGGTTCTCCGGTGAGATACATTCAGCCTGTTGTGAATTGAAGGACATTTTGGAAACAGAGACGAAAGATACATTATTTTGTTTCTTTTTTTCTTGGTACATTGTTTGGGGAAGCCTGGCTTCCCTTGACTCCCAAGACTACATGCCACTGTTTGAGCCACTGTTTGAGCCACTGTTTGATCGTTTGTTTTCCGAGTAAAAATGGTGCAATCGGAAAATTGAAAATGGCTTGTTTAGCCATTCTTGAATAGAAATAGAAGAAGAAAAATGGCTTGTTTTTCATTTTTCTATGTGAAACCAAAAAAAACCCCGTAATATTTCAATTTTCACATGTAGACGGGGTTAAATATGGAATACCTGTCATTGGTTAAGTGCACAGCCAACACTTCCTGTCCTTTCAATGTAGGACTTCACCCTTCCAACTGTTTTGCCCATGCTACAGACGACTATATTGGTCCGCTAATACAGGACTAGTAAAGGCCCAGTGCACTACTTTTGTGAAAAAATGTAATTTATAAAAATGTAATAATATTTGCCTGTGCAATAGACGGCTATATCGGTCTAATAATACAGGACTAGTAAAGGCCCGGTGCACTACTTTTGTGAAGGTAAAAAATGTCCCCCATAAATCTACAACATTTTAGTAATATATGTTTTTTATTCAGAATTTTCGGAATCCCTACTTCCCACGGGTATGAACAACCGTATCTATTGCTAGACTAGAGATACGGCCCTACTGTAGCTATAGTTAGTCAGTGGTTGCACATCTAACTAGCTATAATTAAGTAAGGGTGTGAATGGTAGAGACTGTGTTCAGCTACCCAGAACTGTCTGATCAGCTTGGTAGGGTGCCGTGGGTGTGAATAGCAATGGAATGAAACATCCAACCAATGCCTTGAGTCGTGCTGTAGGTCCACCACATGTGTGGGGTTGTGGGGTCCTGTCCAGAAGCAGCCCCTATCGTAGACACTTGTGGAGATCTGAGAGGATTGGACAGGTGTAAGCAATACCGCCAAATTTCCACCAAGCCTTTGAGAGGGTAAGGTGGAGCTCTCACCATGTCACCACCAATCAATCCCTCTCAGATCTCCAGAAGTGTCTAGACTCGGGGCAGTAGGGGCTAGGTGTTGTTTCTTGACAAGCCATGGGTATTATGGTAGAGCAGTCAGCCTGGAACTGTCTAAAATTTTTAAAAGGCAGTGCTTTTAAAAACAAGATTTTGGTCTGTTTTTTATACAGATTTCCACACACACACTATGAGGTAGGGCCGGGACGATATCAATATTGCAATATTTTTTCCATGGCAAACATTTTAACACAAAGCAGACCAAACTCTTTGGTCCTTTAAAAACCTGCTGTATGGAAAATATTGTGTGCTACTGTATAGCTTGGAAAATAAATGCATGTGACTCTGGATGACAACTTAATGGTGTTTGTAGCCAACATTAGGGGTGTTTTCCTAAAGAAGTTAAATCCGCTAAGTGTTTTGTTTCTTTGGCACGATACTAATGAGTATCATGATATTGGCATTGTCCCGGCCCTACTGTGAGGTCAAAATAAAACTCTGAAATTGTGAAAATTATAACAATGGCCGTATTGTGTAAGAGCTGTTCCAAAAATGTCTGGAATTTCTGTTCAGGTGGGATGGAACTTTTGGCCCACATCATGACATCATAATGTGATATGATTATCATAGACCAATGACTGTTCATCTGGGAAAGGGGGTGGACTCTAGACCATCCTATCAGCCAATCAGGGCTGTGTTTGTAAATATCTTCACATTAGTTTCCTATCACCCACATGATCAATCTGAGCATTTCAAGGACCAAAGGAGGCTCAAGGAAATAAATGAAAAATACTTTGGAGTTATTTTCATTAAATAAACACAGTGATTTATATTAGATATACAGTGATGATTTAAAAATACAATTACAAAGACTGCATGGGTGCTTTAATAGCTGTCAAATACATGCTTCCTCTGTCATTGGGAGAATCTCAATGACATTTTCTTGATCCATTGCATTCTCGCTCCTCCTCTCTTCGTCTCAGAGGTCCTTCCCCTCTCACCTTCTTATCCAATTGGTTTTGAGAAGGAGGTGAGGAGAGAGGACGTGAGGAATCAAGGAAATGCAATTCAGATTCTCCCCTTGTTTACCCCATTCCTCACCTCCTTCTCAGAGCACATTGGGGGAGAGGAGTGAAGGTTCCTCCCCTCCAGCTGCAATGCACTTTCAAGGAGTGGAAGAAACAAAGACAGAGGAAGAAATAATCGTTTTCAGACACAGACGCCCACACACACACACACAATGCTGAAGAGTTTACTGATTATAATGATTTCATTATTGGTTATTATTATTGTCAATGATTTTGTTGACAAAACCCATTGTATTATTATTATTTCATTATATGATATTATTATATTCACTATTAAAACATATATTAATGCTGTTGTTTATCCTTTTCGTTGTCCAGGAATGTTTGGCACGGCTTTAAATGATAGAGAACTTGACCAAAGCACAAAAAGACCTGGCAACTAAGCATGACAAAGAAACACACCGTTTTCTGGTTGTTGCTAAGTGGAATTATGGTCTCATTGTGCCTATCTATACTTTTATTCCTGTAACTAAACATGGGAAGCTGCAAGAAAATCCTATTTAAATGTATATCAAACCATTTAGAAATGTTGACCCTGATGTCACACATTGGCCCCTTTATTTATATAAAGACGCACATACATCAACACACACCCACAGCTATAGACAGTAATTATTCTCTTATTATTCCCACCACTTCCACCCCCACCACCATGTTTTACAATGTATTTAACTGTGTTCGTGTGAGGCTGTGTTCTCCAGCCTGCCTGGCTGCCAGGGTCCTGTTTATTTCCACTCAGAGGATGAGTGTGGAATGTGGAGCCCTCTGTAACACAACTATACCTAAGTTAGGCCCCTCTCTGCTCACCTCTCTGCTCAATCCAGAACTAGGGGGTCAAAGGTCATGAGAGGGCCCTGGGGAGGAGAGCACGGCGGAAGAAGGAGGAGCCCAGAAACACGCCAGTGTTGGCATTGGAGACTGGGATCCTTCTCCACTGTGACACGTTATGACAGGCATCAGGTTATTCAGATGGAGGGGTTTAACACTATTTCTGGGATCCATCAGAGTAACACTGTTACTTTTAGTCTGATGATGGGTACACTTCTATTGGAGCTGCACAGTAAGTAGATGACAGTACAGTAGTCTGTGTTTCTGTCACTGTAATTGTTTTAATGGATGTGTATGGTTGTCCCTGTAGGACTGTGAAATGACCCAGTGTCCCATCAGTCACCCGGTACCGCCAGGGACCAAAGTGCCCTCCCACCTCCCACACAAAACCCAGTGGAGGTTCGGCTCCTGGACACAGGTTGGTTCTATCAGTTACTCCACCACTCAATGAAGCAATTACATACTCTGTGTATTGTACTGTACTGTATTGTACTACAATTGTACTAATTGCCTCCATCTCCACCACAGTGTAGCGCCACTTGCGGCAAAGGGACCCGGATGCGCTATGTCAGTTGCCGTGACAACCAGGGTGGGGTTGCGGAGGATTCTGCCTGCTCCCACCTGGCCAAGCCCCCGGCCAGGGAGGTGTGCTCTGTAGTGGCCTGCGGACAGTGGAAGGTCCTTGAATGGACATCTGTAAGTAACTATTTTTGTTCAATCAACCACCAATGTTAAATGCATTTACCATGTACACTTAAAATATTTGACATTACTACAGGGTCTTGTGGCTAAGGATATTAAATCCATATATCCATTATATCCATTACTAATCTCTTTAAAGTTCCAATGCAGCTGTTTTTATCTCAATATCAAATCATTTCTGAGTAACAATTATGTACCTTACCGTGATTGTTTTCAATTAAAATGGTCAAAAAATGTATAATAATTGCTTTTTAGCACAGAGCAAATTCTCAAGCAAGAATTCTGCTAGGACTGTCTGGGAGTGGTCTACAATATATTTACAAAAGTATGTGGACAGCCCTTCAAATGAGTGGATTCGGCTATTTCAACTACACCCATGTCTGACAGGTGTATAAAATTGAGCACACCGCCATGCAATGGTAATAGACAAACATTGGCAGTAGAATGTCCTTACTGAAGAGCTCGTCTGTACTCGGTTGCAACACTCACTACCGATTTCCGAACTGCCTCTGGAAGCAACGTCAGCATAAGAACTGTTCGTTGGGAGCTTCATGAAATGGGTTTCCATCGGCTGGAGTGGTGTAAAGCTCGCCACCATTGGACTGTTTAGCAGTGGAAACGCGTTCTCTGGAGTGATAAATCACACTTCGCCATCTGGCAGTCCAACGGATGAATCTGGGTTTGGCGGATGCCAGGAGAACTCTGCCAACTGTAAAGGTTTGTAGAGGAGCTAGGCCCCTTAGTTCCAGGAAAGGGAAATCTTAACGCTACACCATACAACAACATTCTAGACAATTCGGTGCTTCCAACTTTACGGCAAACAGATTGGGGAGCCCCTTTCCTGTTTCAGCATGACAATGCCCCCATGCTCAAAGCAAGGTCCATACAGAAATTGTTTGTCAAGATCGGTGTGGAAGAACATGACTGGCCTGCACAGAGCCCTGACGTCAACCCAATCGAACACCTTCATATTAATGCCCATGATTTTCAACGAGCACTTGTCCACATACTTTTGGTCATGTAGTGTAAGTGGGTAGGGGAAAACTGAAATCTAGCTGTTATTGGCAGAGAGGTTTGGAACTCTCTTTCTTATTTCTTATTTAACAAATCATTCCAACCTCATAGTGTGGAAATATATATAAAACACAGCAAAATCAAGTTTTTGACTGCACTGGGCCTTTAACCTTCAATTCCAAAGTGAACTCTTCGAGAGGGAAATCTGACAACCATTATATGCTCTGTCGGCACTGTTCATTAAGTTGTATTTCACAATGAAATCTCTAGCCAGCTCAGTGGATTATAATATCTGAGGTTTGTTTAGCTGTGGTTTGAACCTTTCAGACCACTGTTCATAATCACTTTGTGTGATTGTGTGTTTCTCTGGTCCAAGGGGAGGAGGAGATGAAACAGGCTTTGGTGTGTTTGGAGGGTTGGCAAGGGGATAGAGGGACGCGTGAGGAACAAGGGGCTGGAGAGAGGGGCTAGGGTCCTTGTTTGCAGATGTTTCTCATCAGACAGAGAGCACTAGTCATACTCCCACCATGCTGCAGTTATGGCCACCACGCACAAACACACACACGCACGAATGCACACATACACACATTCACTCACACATAGACACACACACAGATAGCTAGATACAGGCTGTGGGAGGGAGGGTCTCTCTGACTGCTTATTTATTCCAGAGCAACTCAGTGGGCTCCAGGCAGGCAGGCAGGAAGCAGCTCAGCCCAAGGCCACAGCAAACAGAGCCACAGAGAGAGACCGCTCTGACTCTAAACGTTCACATTACACGCTCTTGATATGGAACCGGAAATGAACCCTGATGGAGGGAGTGATAGCTATGGCATGGCGGATGTCCCAGTTAGGCCATGAAGTTTAATGGCTGTTCTACCAATATAAGACCTAACTGTAAAAGCAGCCTAAGTGTTGTGGTTTTAACTTGTGCATAGGCCTACACAGGGCCTGTTAAAGTGCAGTAACTACACCATTGTTCGGATTGGGAGATGCTTGTGCAATATCCACACCTATTTGAAATAGGCAGCATTGTTGAGTCCTAGACAGTAAACCCTTGGCCAGTGTAATCCCTGGCTCAATAGCATGGTACAGTACAGTACATTGGACAGTTGTTGCCTAATTCCAGGTCTTATGCAAGACAGATACAGTCCAGTTTACTCCACTTGGCCAGACGTAATTGAGAGCAGCATGAGTCTTTGGCAGAAGCTCTCTTTTATTTTCTTTAAGGAAGATCTGTTTGGGTCAGCCATGTTTAAAGAGACAAGACACTGACCTAAGCTGCTGCAGCATGTTCTGTTTGTGTTTATATGCTTTGTATCTTACTGGGTGTGTGTGCCTGTGTGTGTGCACAGTGTTCTGTATCCTGCGGGCAGGGGAAGACCACGCGCCAGGTGGTGTGTGTGAACTTCAGTGATCAGATAGTGGAAGTAGTGGAGTGTGACGCTGATGACCGTCCGGCCACAGAGCAGGAGTGTGCCATGTCCCAGTGCCCTGCTGCCCGCTCCAGTGACTCTCGGCCCCTCCCTTCACCCAGCGGGGGCCCCCGCAATAACCTGCCCACGACTGCTGATGGGCGCGGTGGAGGGCGAGCCCAGGCCCACCAGTGGAGAACAGGACCCTGGGGAGCGGTGAGTTTCTTACACTGGACACCATTTACAATCATCTTGGAGTCCTAGGTTCCTTAACCTTAAATGAATGCATACAACCTAAGTGGTCTCCCATTACAATTGTATAAGTGGGAAGGCAGCACAGCTGAGCACTATCTCAGTCTTGTGTTGATGTTGACCTTTATGAGGCTGTCTGTCTGTGATGTATCCTAACCCAAGAAGTCAATGAGTTTTTGCTGATGGTTTTGGCAGTTAGTAGTCTATTGTATAGCTGTTATTCAAAACGGGGTTATTACAGTCAGTTGCACAGCAATCTGTGTCCCCAAATAGCTGGTGTTATTTAAAAGATCATGGGAAATAGCAAGGGCTATTTTTGGGATCTCTTCCTTCCTTTTCCAGAGGATATGTGTTTTAATATAGCAGTGCATTATCCATCCCAGTTTCCTAAAGCACATAGTCTCTGAGGTCAATCTGACACTTGCAAAAAGGATGTATGTGTGCTTTTGTATACTTGTCTGTCAACGGGGGCCTTTTTGCACATACTGTATGTTAGTTTGTTATTGTTTGTATTTAAAAAATGGTGTGTTGGTCTTTGTGTGTGCACTTGTTTCACTGTAGCTGGTGTGTGTATGTGCAAAGGTCTGCAGTATGTGACACTGTGTTTCACTGTAGCTGGTGTGTGTATGTGCAAAGGTCTGCAGTATGTGACACTGTGTTTCTTGGTCAATATATTCTTGTTGTAACCCATTGTTTGAGTGAGGTATGTGTGTATAGATGAGCGCCATACATTTGCATCACATGTACATGTATTAGTGTTTGAATGTCTACTTGCTTGTCTCTGAGTTAGTGCACACACACCTGTACGTGTGAGAGTGTGTTATCCATCTGTCTCAAACGGTGTTCTCCTCCCTGTGACGTTAGTGCTCGAGCACGTGTGCGGGCGGCTTCCAGAGGCGTGTGGTGGTGTGCCAGGATGAGAATGGTTATGCTGTCAACAACTGTGAGGAGCACTCCAAACCCATCGAGCAGCGCTCCTGTGAGTCCGGACCCTGTCCACAGTGGGTCTATGGGAACTGGGGAGAGGTGAGAGAACACAATCCGCCCTACAGCACTGATACACTGCGGGGCTTAGTTGCACTTTGATGACTTCATCCCATCGTTATGAACCTTGGCATTCTGACAGCGGTCATTATTCTATAATTCCATTCTTCTGAAATTGCTGGGCTGTATGTCTAACGGTTAGAGGTTAAAGGTTAGAAATGAGGTGTTCGATGTCCTAGATAGGTAGGCGTATGTTGGGTGGGGATGACATACTGTACGTTAGATAAACAATGGCGTGAATCAACTGTCCCGACTTTGTCTACACACTCCTCCTTACTTCTGTTCTGCCCTGCAGTGTACCAAGCCGTGTGGGGGAGGAATAAAGACGCGGCTCGTGGCTTGTCAAAGGCCCAACGGAGAGCGCTTTAACGATCTGAGCTGTGAGATTCTTGACAAACCGCCCGACCGTGAGCAGTGCAATACTCAGTCGTGCCCGTCTAACCCCCACTGGAGCACAGACCCATGGAGCTCGGTACGCTCGTAAATATATCCCTTTTGTATTCTTCCCCCCTCTTTTTTTTAACAGTCCTCTCATTTCACCACACACAGTTTCACCACTAAACTGTGTAGCATGACAAAGCAAAACAAACAAAGAATTAAACTTGAGGGAGAAGGATGGTTCTGTAGACTTACATGCTGGAAACTCCATTTTTCACCTCCCCTCCACCTCACCTTTACCCTTTCCCTTGGTGCCTGAGACTGGTCATCCTTCTAGAGACAGATGGGAATTGATTTCTGTTGCACTTAAGAGAACAAATAAACACACAACACACCAAAAAGTACAACATTTGAAATGCTTCATTGACAGCTGTGACCATAAGAACACTTTCTCTGTTATCAGTCTTAGTCAGTGTTCAAAATTCAGGATCAGTTGGTATTTCAGAATCAAAGCTAGTTTGTAAGATATTGTTTTCAAATATAATTTATTACTTAAGAGATTTTCTTCTTGGTTTCCTTTGTATATACAGTAGCATTAACCTCCAACGTTTCTGTCATACCTCTTTGTATTCTCACACAGTCAATCGTTGTTCATATGCAAATATTGATGAATGTTTCTGTATATCAGGAATTTAAGATGCCTTGTTTTTTTTGTTGTAAACACCCAAATAATGGAGATACGGTATACTCAAGTGTTGGTGCTGTTCATAGTTTTTACACGTGGCAAAGAAAATAACCTGAAAAGAGTCCAAGTGAATACACCAACCCTATTGGGACTATATCGTTTTTGTTTGTACTCTAGAGATTTACAGTGCCTTTGGAAAATATTCAGACCCTTTGACTTTTTCCACATTTTGTTACGTTACAGCCTTATTCTATAATTGTTTTTTTTTCATCCTCGAAATTGAGCTCAGTTGCATCCTGTTTTCATTGATTGTCCTTAACATGTTTATACAACTTGATTGCAGACCACCTGTGGTAAATTCAATTGATTGGACATGACTTGGAACTGTCTATATAAAGTCTCACTGTTGAAAGTGCATGTCAGAGCAAAAACCAAGCCAATGAGGTCGATGGAATTGTCCGTAGAGCTCCGAGACAGGATTGTGTCGAGGCACAGATCTGAGGAAGGGCAGCAAAACATTTCTGCAGCATTGAAGGTCCCCAAGAACCTTCATCATTATTAAACTGAAGAAGTTTAGAACCACCAAGACTCTTCCTAGAGCTGGCCGCTCGGCCAAACTGATCAAGGACCCGATGGTCACTCTGACAGCGCTCTAGAGTTATTTTGTGGAGATGGGAGAACCTTCCAGAAGGACAACCATCTCTGCAGCACTCCACCAATCAGGCACTTTATGATAGAATGGCCAGATGGAAGCCAGATGGAAAAGGCACATGACAGATTGACCAAGATTGAACTCTTTAGCCTGGATGTCTAGCGTCACGTCTGGAGGACCATCCCTACAGTGAAACATGGTGGTGGCAGCATCATGTGTGGGGATGTTTTTCAGTGGCAGGGACTGGGAGACTAGTCAGGATCAAGTGAAAGATTTAACGGAGCAAAAAACAGAGAGCTCCTTAATGAAAACCTGCTCCAGAGCGCTTAGGACCTCAGACTAGTGGTGAAGGTTCACCTTTTTATAAATTAGCAAACATTTCTAAAAACCTGTTTTTGCTTTGTCATTATGGGGTATTGTGTGTCAATTTGATGAGGGAAAAAAACAACAATTTAATAAGAAATAATCAAAAAGCTGTAACCTAACAAATATGGAAAAAGTTTAGGGGTCTGAATACTTTCCGAAAGGCACTATATATATCATTCTGATGCTACAGCTTTATTGACCATCATAACTGTAAGAATTCAATTGGTCTTAAAGGGGCAATCTGCAGTTCAAACGATAACAAAGCATCAGCCCACCACTTTTTCAGTAAACAGCTGAGGGATGGGGCTGGAGAAATGTCATGGACAGATCTATGGATGCATGGACCGACCATCCATGTTTTAACCATGTTTTAATACAGTGTTTTGTTTACAATTACATTGTTCACCAACAAAGGGCTGAAACAAGCTTACATATTTAAAAGTCAAAAAACAGATGTAGCAATGGCAGATTGCTCCTTATTAATTATAGAGATGTTACTAATTATCTTATGTTTCTGCCTTATTTTCCAGTCCACTGTTATTTACTCAGAAATGACCTCGTAAAATGGTAGTTACATGTTAATGAACTAATAATTACTTTTTAGTCATGTATGGGCCGGCTAGTTACCAATTATGCTAAATTCTTAAAGAAACAATAGGGTTTCTCGGTAAAGAACAGGTTAACACCAGCTGAAAGTGGACTGTAGAATAAGGTGATAGCCATGTTATTTGATATATTATGTGATTCTTCAAGGTAATAGTCATTTTACCACAGCTTGAAGTCCTGACCCAGATTCCCTCCTTTTTATTAACACAGACATAAGCACCCAGCCAAACCAGTAGGTCCAAGGCCCACCGCTCAAAAGGTGCTTGATATGAGTGTATTTATGTCTTGTTAGATATGTCTATATATTCGCTTTGTAAATAGTTTATTTTGGTGTGTTTACCAGTGCTCAATACACATGTGAAAATATGCTATGCTCAACCATACCTCACTTAGAACAAACACAACTCAACTAGCCATTAACTTATGATACTTACAATGGTGCTTTTGCAAAACAAGGGAGAAATGGGATGTAAACATTAAAAAATAACAAAAATAACTTAAGGTCACAAACTGTCTATTGTGACATAGAGATATGTATGTTAAACACCTGTTGTTTTGAGTCGTTTTTCATAATCAATTTTTTTTCATGATGAGTTGATTATTGATTATGTAAAAAAAAAAAAAAAAAAGTAGTTATGTTAGATGAAAATGTGTTCTAGTTTTTTTTTACGGTAAAGATAACTTTTGAAGTGTGTTCCATTTATTCACCAACAAACCGGTTTTTGTTGTAGCTGAATGAGAATGCCCCTTGTCCTAGCATTGTGAACACACAGTCAGTGCCTGCGACCACAGGGAGAGTTTATAGTGTTCTATATACCTGGAGCTTATCCTCTGAGCCAGTCGTATGTGTCTACCTCATTCTCTATTAACCCCACCCGCCTTTATCTTCTGCTGGAGGGCTGCATTCTCATTCAAATTCATCAGGGTGTTGGCCCTAAGCACAGATCCAGGGTCTGTGTTTTGTTCTACCTCTTAATAGTTGAGTGGGATCGGGGTAGTGAAAGCTGATCTTGGACCTGTGGTTAGGCGCAACCTCTGCCTGGAGCCCACCCAGTCATTCCTAAGGCTAACTGTAACCTCCTTGGTAATTAATGTGTGTGCATAAGTTGCAGACATCACACCTTATTTTAAGGGTCTGTTAACACAGCTCTCAAGCAGGAAGTGAGTGTATTTCTCACCACACCTTGTTCACGAAATAAATACTATCATTTCTAACAATCTCCATATGAGTATTGACAAGGTAGCATATGGTTTGGGTTGATTATGACGAATCCAATAAGAGTGTGTAACTTTTTACCCTACTTGAAACAACTCCACACGCATTAAGTCTCATTGCAATGTGGAATTGTCGATCATTTGATGTGTAGAATAAAACACAGTTGTATTATTTTATCTAGAGCCACAAATTACAGCTTGGCTCCTTGTTGGAGTTTAGGGTGCATATTTTAGCAGTACGGCATGATGCATTTACAATGTGTTTGATGATATGAACAGGCTCTTGAAATAAAATACTCCATGCCTCTCATTCCATATGGCAGTATTAGTCTGGGTTTCAAGGACATTTGTGCATATTTATGTAATTATCTGTATTTATTTCTACTTCATTATAATGTAATGTCAATATTTAATTTTATTTGAACTTGCTGAATTTGTTCGCTCACAGAAAGGTAACTATTAAAGTGAAGTAGAGATACTATTAAAAAACAATGTTTCTTTCATTTATAGTATTCATCGTAAAAGATCATGTTCACGAACCATCACGAACAAGTGCTTATTCTCAAACTAAGTTCCAAAACATCCATTTATACTTGTTTCCTTTCCAGTCAAACCTCTAGCTCGTTGATTTAGCGTGCAGAAATGTGTTTTATTGCATGGATATCGGAAGTGAAAAATTTAGGTCATATGAGAGAAGAGAGACAAGACATCTACACTCCTGACCTCATCTTAGTTACAGTAGGACCAGAGCTTAGGGCGAAAACTGATTACCTCTGGAACACTTTGTTAGAAATAGTTTTATTAAATGAGATAATTGCCATGAAGAACCACTAACAGTGAAGTGAACACATTCACTTATACTACCACAGGCAACCTTGTAGTCCTGTTAAACATCTCATCAACATGTCTGTGCTTTAATTAAGAAGATTACCTTTAGATTACCGGATTTGGCTTTACACTAATTACAGTAGGAACATGGAAGTGGAAGTGGTCCATATAGTTAACCTAAATCAACTATGGATTAGGTAGGAAATTCTCTGCAAGTTATCTCTTCAGAGAGCATTACTCGAGCTCTCTGACTGGTGTTTTGAAAGGGGCGTTTTCAGTGAATGAAAATGTACAAATCACTGAGCAATATCTCTGTTGTCTTATGAGGTCAGGGACCCAGTGATCTCTTTGAGCAATTATGATATTTCTGTCTCTGCCAGAGTTCAATGCCTTTCGTACCAAGGTAAATCTTGATTCTCTGTAACACTGGCTAGGACTCCCATTTACTGTGCTCATTCCTAATGGCTGACATGTTTTTTTGTGCGCCTGACGACACTTTTTCTTCAACTATGTCGCCCCCTCATCCGCCTCTCGCCAGTCCCCCCCTTTCCCCTTTTCACTGGCGGGTTGATGACATTGTTCCGATGGCGGGGGGCCAATGACAGTGACTCAAATGAGAGCCCGTCAGAAAGACAATACAGGAGTGCATTGAGGGTCAAGGGTCACGTTTGATCTGGGAGGGGCCCCTTCCCTGTACATCTAATCAGCATGGATGGGCTTCTGGGAAAGGGCTGTGATCCCAGGGGAAAAAGCCTGGAAAGCCCTGTTGTCTGTGGGGGCCCGAAAGGCCCTGTCGCCTGGGTTCTTTAGAATTCCAGGACGGAACGCAGGCATCGGAATGTGGTGTATTTTAGGCACAAGTAGTGGTCTGTCAGAGGCACTGTTTTATTTGACACGGTAATAAAAGCATCTGATTGAATGATAAAATAAAATTGTGTCTGAATGCGTGATAGTTGAAAATAGTGTGATAGTTGGAAATAGTGTTGTAGATAAAAGGTAGTTTTGTGATGATTACAGTTTACATTGACATGAAAGTATAAATTCCACTCGGAGTATGCTAAAATATGGAGTCTAGTTCATTAAATGGTTGGCACGTGGTAGGTTGTAGGGTAAATTCCAGCATGGAACACGCACACTAGCTAAGTACATGAAAGGAAGGTGTCTAGTGGATACCCACAGAATTTGTGGATAAAGAGAACTGGTTGGTGATTTACTTCTCCAGTGTTGTAATGATTCCCAAGGTAATAGAAAGTTATTGGTGCAGAGCACTATGGTTGGAAAGCTCATTTAAAGAGTATATAAAACTTGGAGGAATGGTCTGACATTTAAAAAGCAGCCGTATGGCTCCCTGCCCCTCATTGTAAATGCATTTTATTAAATTATTTAAACCTTTGTAAAATGCTATTTCTCCTAAATGGCCCTCCATGACCATGATCATAGCCTGTGTGTGTACTCTTCAGGTCTACCTCACTCCAAATTCCAAACACCACTGTAACGTCTGCTCATAGGCCAGTGGGTGAATCAATAGTATCACATTTGTTATGGTAACTAAAACACCATAGATGGACAATAACTGCACCTTAAAAGTAGAAGTGTGCTGCACGCTCTGAGGCTGTGTTTACTTACACAGGAAGCCCAATTCTGATCTTTGTTCCATCAATTGGTCTTCTGACCAATCAGATCAGCTGTTTTACCAATAATTGGGCAAAATATTAGAATTGCGCTGCCGGTGTAAACGCAGCCTCAAGTTCTCATTGCAGACTGATATCTGGCCTCAAGTGGTTATATTAAAGGAGGGCTAACTGCAACTGGTGACAGACTCTCACACTGCTGTGCCCCAATAACAGCCTCTCCCAGATGTGTGCATGTGGGGAACATCTGGGCGACTAAGTCAGATTGCCTAAATGTAAAACAAACAACACATGCAGTACAGTACATTTAAATGTTCTCCCTTATGTGTATTGAAATTCATTAGAGCAAAAAAATACAGCAAGTAATCACACATTGTTGTTGTTTTGGCTTCATTTTCCATTTGTTAATGGAACAAACTAACATTCGATGGAAGGTTTCATTTTCAATCAAGTTTATTATATGAAATTGGTGTCTGTGGTTAAACATGTAAAACCGTATCAATCCCTTAAATTAAATGACTTTAGTAACATTATATTTGTCATTCCTTGTCATTTTGTGCTTTTGTTTGAATTTGTTCATATAAAATGCCTATGATGTATAATAAGCAGATACATTCACAAGGCACTCACCTCTCTACAGTCATTTCCGGGGGGGTAACTTCCTCCTTATTGAGCCATTCGTTGTCCTATGGGCTCTGGTGACATTTAGCCCCCCCCCCCCCCCCCCCCCCCCTAAATGAGGTGAAAGGTCGTTGTGGGTTCCTGTCTGGCGCGATCCCTCGCTGGGCAGCGCAGTGCCGTCATGCTGGGACGCACTCGTTCAACCCAGGGCCTGTCGCATCCTATCTGTCCTCACACTCTGAGACGCTTTGATTACCCAACCCAACAGCCCCACTGAACTCACAGGCCTGGGAGCGCCTGACTGTGCTGGGGGGTGCTGGTGTGTGGGGTGCCTGCCTGTCAGACAGAGTTAGACCTGGGCCAGCTCAATGAACCTGGATGTGAACGTGGCTGGTGACTGTGTGCTGCTTGGCTCTCATGACTCTACCTTCTGTGGACTTCATCCGTTTAACAGAGGGGCCTCCGCTTCCGTCGCACATTTCTGTACGCTCAGCTTGCATTCACTAAAATCTAAAATGCTATACAGTAGAGACTGTTTTGTGTGTAAAAGGCAGTGCATTAATATCTAAAGTTGTGTCAAAGTGCTAAATGTGTGCTAAATGCTAAATATGCTAAATTATGTGCTAAATATGTCTCAAACCTATTCACATGATCTTATGTCCCACCTCATGTTACATACCGTATTTGCTAATGAAAATGTCACTAACCTGTTGGGTACTCTGAAGCCCTGTACATGTGATCGTGTTCTCAAGAAGAAGTAGACTGAAAAACTATTCAAGTGAATGATAAAAGTGTTCTATACTATACTCATCTGTCATCTAGTATTTGACATTGTTCTGGTATTTGATCTCTGTACACCCCCTATCTATAAACAATTTATTACATTGGACCTCCTCTTGACCTCCTGTTGCAGTGTTCTTCCGCCTGTGGTAAAGGATCGAAGAATCGTAAGGTGAGCTGTGTGACCCGATCCGGTCGACCTGTTCCAGAGGACAACTGTAAACACCTGACCCAACCCAGCAAGGAGAGGAGCTGCCGGGGGCGCCGCTGCCCCAAATGGAAGGCAGAGAGCTGGGGAGAGGTACTCTTTAAACCTGAAATAAACACTACATGCTACCACCACCAATCATGCTCTCAGTTCAGCACTCACACTATTTTTCCTTTTAATGCTCATTAACCTGCTGATTCACTGGTGCACTGTGAGGTATGTGTCTGAGTTGGCATTTTTTCTAACATGCACTACTGTTCAGTAATATGTGTTCTGTGGCACCTCAAAATGTGGCCTGTCTTCTGGGTTGTAGCTCACCACTCTGGCGGTTTGAGAGGATCCCATACTGGGCTGCTATCTGGGGCAGTGGGAGGGAGGGATAGCCATGCCTCCACTTTCATCTGGGCTTGGCTGAGGTAGACTTTAGCCAGCATGAAGCTCCCCACTCCACGCTCCTTCCCTCCCGCGTGCCTGCTCTCCTATCCTATACCTCCCCAATTGGAAACATGTGTCAGAGGCTCCTCTTCCTCTACCCAGCCAGAGCAATCTGGTCTCATAGACTAGAAGTAACATAGAAAATGAAAATCCATGACACTCAAATGAGTATGTTACATTTTAATCTTTATTTAATCTTTATTTAACTAGGCAAGTCAGTTAAGAACAAATTCTTATTTACAATGATGGCCTACCATGGCCAAATCCTAACCCGGGATGACGCTGGGCCAATTGTGCTCCGCCCTATGGGCATACCAATCACGGCCGGTTGTGATACAGCCTGGAATCTAACCAGGGTCTGTGTGACGCACCTAGCACTGAGATGCATGTCACCGGGGAGCCCAAAGACAGAAGGCAGAAGGTTACTTAATGCAAAAACAAAAGGAGTGTGGTTGGTCGGGGTGGATGGGCCGACATATAACGCAAATGTCTAGCAACCCAAAGGTTGCATATTCGAATCTCATCACGGAACACTATTGCATTTTAGATAATTAGCAACTTTGCAACTGCTTATTACTTTTTAGCTACTTTGCAACTACTTAGCATGTCACCTAAACCTTCCCCTAACAGTAACCTTAACCCTTTAACCTAACTCCTAACCCTAACCTCTAACCCCTAGCCTAGCTAACGTTAGCCACCTAGCTTTTATTTATTTATTTTACATCCACGAAATAATACATACTATACCAAATGTAACAAATCTTCAAATCTGTCGTTCTGCCCCTGAATAAGGTAGTTAACCCACTGTTCCTAGGCCATCATTATAAATAAGAATTTGTTATTAACTGACTTGCCTAGTTAAATAAAGGTTAAATTTTAAAAATACTAGTCACAGATTTTCGTTTACTATGTTATGGCTACCCCTGAGTCCAGGTTGGCCAGCGAGACAATCCACTTACCACAGCAGGCCAGACACATTCCCAACATGCACCTCCCCAGCTGGAGACCCTGGTGCTTTTTCGCCCTCTATTCCTCTCTCTCCACTGATCAGGGGCCCAGAAGAGATACACATCTGTCCTCCATACCTCAGAGGACTTGTTGTCTATCTCAAACAGCTCTATTGCAATCGTATTAATATAACCAGGTAACAAATGATTTCCCTGAATGTACTGTACCATAATTATTAAACAGACAGTCTATGGTAGCCATGGACCATTTTACAAACATTTAAAAAATACACACACAAAATTACATCCAAAAAATTGGCAAATAAAAAATGCAAAAAACACTCCACATGTAAACAACTGACATCCTACCCACTTGATCAAGGAAAACACCGCTCAAACACTATCTTAGTCCACTGTTGATAGTCCCAACATGTTTAACATGTAAGCAATCTAATGTTGAAGATACAGAAAATGTCATGCAAAACGCATCATACTGTGACACATTCTGTATTTTGGCTGTTATTGAGTGGTATTAGCCTTTAAGCCTTAGTGAGTAGTTCCTTCATAAACAATCAGCTTTATTTTGAATGTGATTATGAAATATGATGTTCAAGGAATCATTAGTCAATCGAAATATAGTCTTAAAGACAGACTCAGCGATATGATGTAGATGCAGAAAGTAAACACCGTTGTGGGTACATTTCCACAACAACTAAGAGCGTTGATGCGTGAGGCTAAACTTCTCCCCTGTTTTGGTGCCCTGGCTACCATGCTGGGAACAGCGTGAAGGGAACCCATGCACTTGTCCAGATACTGTGTGAGAGTGAAGTGTTGCATCTCGCTCATCTCAATATCTCCGGTGCTGCTCGTGGCAACGTCATTTAGCTGAGTCTACCTTTAAATACTACAATTATGGCATTTCACACTGGAAATATTCCTTCTTCAAGCAGGTGACCCTAATATAAAATAAATCCACTGAAAGCTTTTTCACTAATCACATTTAGTTTTTCTTGTTTTGAGAATGAAAGTAATACACATTGTTGAAATACAGAGAGGATAGGTAGCATAAAAAGATGGAATGCTTGGGGCTTTTAATGGTTAACATGCAACTAATTTAACAAGGTGATTTCTCACCTCTCGCTCTGTGAGCCTCAGGAGGGTATGGACATCTGGATGTGTTTACTGATACACACACACACACACACACACAGTCCTCTAACCTTGAAGAGCACGTACAGTCGATTGGGTGGTAATAACATGTACACACACACACACACAATAATATGCACGTTAACAGATAAACAAACTCACACACACACACAACAATATACACGTTAACAGATAAACAAACTCACACACACACACAGACACACACACAAATACTCACTCAAAAACAAACCAATAAATCCACTTTATAATCAATTAAGACACTTTATAATCAATTAAGGCATGTGTAATAATGATCTTCATGTGCATTTACCACATAAAAGCTCCCTTAGGAAAATGCACTGTTTGCCATTAATGTTGGTGCACAAAACCAATTCCAATGTAAGCACAAACAGTATCAGGATTAACAGTATTGTAACGACCCTGGGTTTATAAGCGCAGAAATCGACTCTGCCGCTGGAACATGCTTTTGCAGCACAGTCGATAGCGCGCCGGACCTCGGGCTAGAAGGTCGAGGGTTCGAGACCTGCTCCCCACTGTTTCATTTGAAAGTGGATCTTTTTATTTTAAGATGATAAGCATACACATTAAACATATAAACATGATTAGATTTTCCGTATTAATGTAATTTTATGTTTCTAATACAGTATTTTTAAAAGACCTAGATAGGCATGCTGAACATGCACAAATGTGAGGAAAACAAGGTAGTAGTGAACATTACATTCTTAGAAAAAATGGATCCAAAGGGGGTATGCGGCTGTGCCTATAGGAGAACCCCTTCTGGTTTCAGGTAGAGCCCTTTTTGGTTCCAGTTACAACTCTTTTGAGTTCCATGTAGAACCCTCTCTAGAAAGGGTTCTACATGACACCTAAAATGGTTTTACCTGGAACCAAAAGGGTTCTACCTGGAACTAAACTTGGTTTTTCAAAGGGTTCTCCTATGGGGACAGCCAGAGAAAACGTTTTGGTTCTAGATAGCACCTTTCTAAGAGTGTTCCCACCAACCATTATCATTCTTTCTACTTACATGTTGGGATTTTCCTCCAGATGTATTTCTGTTGTGTGCAGCTGTAGATAAAATAGATTAAATGTTTCACATTTCTTGCACTTTTTACGATAAAAAACTGGGTTAAATCATCAAGACATTATACATTCCAAATACAATGTCCTCAAGGCAGGGGTTCAAACTTGACTGTCTAGTGGACACTCCCTCTCCTCTTTCCCTCTCGCTCCCTCTTCACAGAGGGTTGAAATCTGCTACTTATTAACACAGAGGAGCCGGGAGCACACGTGTGTAAAGAACCCCATCCGTCTGGAGCGCTTTCACTGTGGTTACACTCTGCCCTGCTTTTTAAGACACTTTTTTTTAAATTCTGCAAACACAACCTTGATTCAAGCTTACATTTTTCTTGCCCGCAACGTCCGGTGGTTAGATCGTTTGGATTCAAGCTCTAGACCCATACTTTTTTGGAATAATACAATATCATGTTATGCAATGATTATGATGTGTTAGCTTTTACTTAGAAATATTGCTGTTGATATTGAGGCAAATTGTAGTGAATGATATTGAATTAAAATGGTAGTGAATGATATTGAATTAAAATTGTAGTGGTACAGCAGTCAAAGACTTAATAATAAGCTGTGTCCTTCAACCTGAAGCCAGCATGTCATTCTAAGTCAAGTTGTATTACATATAAACCATAGAGGGGTCTGGTGTGAGTCAACAAACAAAATGACAAACCATTTATGCCATTTAACTACGTTTCTACCTGTGTCTTTCAAAACATTTGTTTCACAGGCACATGTAACCGAAGTGCTTTGCTTGTTAGTGTAGTCTCGTGCAGGGACATAACCTTATTGAAGACCTAAAGACTTATGCCAACTAACCCAGGTTAAACCCCCGGTAAGTTAAACCAGTGTGTGTGACTGACATCTTTGCTGTGGAAGGTAAGGAAGGTGGATGTAGCGTAGCCTTGAATAGTGCAACCACCTATATGTGGGTTCCTGAATTCAATTCCACACAGGTCTAAAATGAGGGTAAATAAACATAGAAATTAACAATGAAACTCTACACTCTACACTCTCTAACTCTATGTAGCATCTTAATCTGAGCCAGTTTGCTACAGCAGGACAAGAATCATGCTATCAAACTATCAACTTCAGAAGTCTTTTTAAACATCAAAATATACTACAAAGTAAAATTAAGATCCTACACCTGTATGTTAAAGAGTACATCATTTGCATATTTGGTTTCAACAAGTGTATAATTTTAATGTAGGAAGTAGTTGGCTAGACTAATTGTTCCACTGGGACAGGTGATTAGAAGACACAATTAAAACTAAAGAGAGAGATGTTACACTTGTATTGTCATATATGATCCTTTGAGGTTATATCAATTGCAGAGACAAAAACAACAGTGCCTCTAATCATGTTTGTTTGAATTGCATTCAATAATACATGTTTCAATTCAATTCTGCTTCCTGTGCTTTTTATAGTCAATTCATATTTCGAAAAATAATAGTTCATATATAACAAAACTATCACACGTTGATTTAATTTTTACAGTCAACTTGTACTCAAATAACTTGGTGATAATTGGAGAAAAAAATAGGTGGAGAGGAATGACATCACAATCAAGTAAATATCAGACGTGTAGAGAATCGTTTTTAATACATCTTACCTTCTGTCCTGTTCTGTTTCAGTGTTCAGCGTCATGTGGCAATGGAATACAAGAGCGGGAAGTTTTCTGTGAGGTTGGAAACCGGCGCAGCCCGGAGGAGACTGAATGCCCCCCATCCTCCCGTCCAGCCTCCAGCCAGACCTGCCGGGTCACTGACTGCCCGTCTCCGTACCGGTGGAGCAAGGGAGAGTGGCAATCGGTAAGTGCAGCCTTGACGTCTCTCCGGATAACCCCATTAGCATGTTCTCCGAAATAAACAAACAGCGTGCGCGTCGGCGTGTCCACTCAGTTGGCGCGTGGATATTTCGCGCACTGCTGTTTCAAGCGAGGTGCAGCGCAGTTGACAGACAGAGTGGGACCTCACGCTCGTCCCAGAGACATTCGCTGTCAGGAGGGGGCTGAGGGAGCTCCAGAGCGCGCAAAGGCTCGTGTGTATCGAATTACTTTTGTGCCTTTAATGTCAAGCAAACCTTTTAAATTGGAGAACAACATTCTTAGTATTGCAAACAAAAATACTGATTTGGAAAACATAACATTATCCAAAAGTATTGAGAGCAAAATAAACATATCAAGGAAATCATTTTGAAAGGCAAGAACAAATGAATTGTAAAATAAATAAAATAAATTTAAAAAATTCAGATAAACATTTTCATTGATAACTTCCCTCTGCTTGCATTTAAAAAATCTTTGGTTAACTTACCCTGCCATTTGCTTTCTCTTCCTTTTTTGCTTTTGCCAAGTTTTGCCAGATTCATTCCCTGTACATGGGGTTTAGAGGGAGGCATAGATGATGTGTCTCTATTGGTCAACCTTTTTTGGAGTGACAGTTCATCCTCATTTGTGACCACTGCCTTATTATGTAGCAACATTTTTTTTTTACATTGAATAAAAGTAGAGACTCCGTGATAGAAAATGGTATATCATACACAGCAGTTGAGGAACAATGGGAAAGTAATTCTTCTTTGAAAGTTGATGAACTTGTAACCACACTTTTGAGAAAATGGCCCTTGAATGTTTTGGTACACCTACTGGAGAGCTCTTTGTCTACACCCGTTCAGCATCGTTCACACCCTCTTAAAGCCTTAGCCCAACCCATCTCTTTAAGGATTCACATGTGAAGCCATGTACTAAACAGAGTGAGTAGTTTAGTAAACAACAACGATTTCAAGACTTAAATTTGCACATGTAGTAGCCTACAATAAGGAAAAACTCCAGGTAAAAATACACTTTATCTAGTCCTTGGTCTTATAACGACACAGGGCGAGACCCAGATGCAGACCATGGAGGCAGATGGTTCGAGTGTATGATATTTATTGAAAAACAAGGGGCAGGCAAGAGGCATGTCGAGGACAAGCAGAAGTTCATAAACCAGGTCAGTGTCCAAAGGGTACTGGGCGGCAGGCAGGCTCATGGTCAGGGCAGGCTGAATGGTCAGGGCAGGCTGAATGGTCAGGGCAGGCTGAATGGTCAGGCAGGCGGGTACAGTTTCAGGGCAGGCAAAGAGTCAGAACCGGGAGGACTGGAAAAACAGAGACTAGGTAAAACAGGAGCACGGAAAAACACGCTGGTTGACTTGACATGTCCTGGTACTCTGTGGGAACGGCAGACAAGTCCGAGGCTTTACCTAAACCCGTAGGAGGACAGCCCGGGGGAGGCTGTGCCGCCTTAAGGCAATGTGAGTGGAAGAATGGGCTCCAAACCAGGATAGAACCAGTGGTCCATTCAATAAGGGAGTTGTGCCTCAGGAGCCATGAAAATCCAGAGGGAGAAGCTGTATGGACTTACCATGATTGCCTGATACCCGCAGGTTAGTGGAAACTCTGCTGTGCGTGACTCTGCCAATGGAGGGTCCGTCCAGTGCTCTGGTGTCCATGGGAACGGAGAGGAGTTGTGAGGAGATACCTAGGTTAGATACTAGAGTAGCGTCCATAAAACTCTCATCAGACCCAAAGTCAATGAGCACCCGGAGAGATTTAGACCGGTCACCCCACAGCAGGATAACATGAAAAGGAATACGGGTAACGTTAGAAAACTCCCAGTCTGGCCCACCAGTGTACTCGTATCTAGTGATGAGCCTGGTCTTTTACTGGGAAGGTGGCTATGTAATGACCCGCAGCACCACAATACAGACAACTGTTGGAGCTCAGCCTACGTTAAACGTTCCTTAGACGATAATCTAGCTCTGCCCAGTTGCGTAGGCTCCAGAGTGAACGAGTCGCCCATCCCCAATGATTCCCGAGAGATCTCGGGTGGCTTCGGCTCCTCTCGGAAGTACAGATGTCGGGGACTTCTGGGGAGCATTGCTGCACAGCTATT